>NC_026000.2:78100855-78213342 GCF_000442705.2 Elaeis guineensis
TGCTCTAACGGCTCTTTTTCTGTCTAGTTTGTTTTTCCTTGTCTCTTAAGGCTATAAAGGTTTCAAAAGGTGGAAAACAAAAAGAAGAGAGATCCAAATATCCAAGAGGCATTCAAGTGATTTGAAAAGAGAAAATCAAGAGCATTCAAGAGGGCATTCAAGTGCATTCAAGAGAGAGTTTTCTCAAGCCAACTTCTCAACCTCATTCAAGAGCTCATTTAAAGCCTTCAAGAAGCCTTCAATCAAGCTCACCAACTCCTCAAGCATTTACTTCATCTCTCATCCACTTTGAGGAAATCCAAGAAGGGCTTCTTCATTTGAGTAAAGCGTATTTATTGTTATATTCGCTCACTTAAGGAGCTATTCTTGTACTTATTTGTGCTCTAAACTGATTTTATCTTGTGAGCAATTGTTTTTGTTTTGGAGGATTTCCAAAACAAGGAAAGGTTGATCCGAACCTGAAATCGGAGTGTATTGGGTCGGCTTGTACCCGGGAAACAAGTGGACTAGCTTGGGATAGCTAGTGTCAGAGTTTCCGATGGTTGTATTCGGGTTGAATACAAAGTATAGTGGATTGGAATTCCCAAGTAGGAGCTTGAGGAGTGGATGTAGGTGCAAGGTTGGCACCGAACCACTATAAATCATTGTGTTTGTGGCATGCTTTATTGTTTCTCTTTAATTCTCCATTATATCCTTGCATTCTTGTTTTAAGTAATTAATCTCAAACCAAAGTCTCTCTCTTCATTCATCAAGTTTTTGATATATAATTTTTACAAGTAATTAGTTAAGCCTAAAATTTTTAAAATCCAATTCACCCCCCCCTCTTGGGTTGCATAGCTGGGCAACAGAACCCAAAGCACATCAGCGGATGAAGCACATCTTGCACCGCTTTCACCTGGTCTGGGAGATCATGGATCGAGGTGATGTCGACCTTCAGAAGATCGATGAAAAGGAAAACCTGACCGACCCCTTCACTAAAGCCCTGACGATAAAGGAGTTCGACAACCACAAGTCGAAGATGGGTATTAGATACTGTGCTGAGTGGCTTTAGGACAAGTGGGAGTTGTTGGGAAATATGTCCCAAAAGCCAATCATCAAGCTGTTGACGGTTGAGCAACCAAGTATTGTAATTGATTTGTTAATAAATAAAATATATTTGGCATCTTCATCATAAGCTTTCATCTTCTAATGAACTCCATTGTTATGATGAAGTCCTTAGGACTATTTAAGTTCGATAAAGAGAGGATTTATCGATTAGTCCTTAAAACTGTTCACGACCAAATGATAAGCTGTTAATAAGGACGACAGCTTCTATCGAGCATAGGTCGCTGTAGGCCATATGGGTTGGTTGTCCTCTTAACCAAGGAGTGTGGAGACACTGGTATGACATACAGATGAGATGTAAGGGTACATCGTCATTGAACGTGACCAACTCCAGAGCATTCTGCTGTCGAGAATGTCTCTGATGGGATATAGGTATAAGTGTCCCTTAGACTTGAGATCGCCTCAGTGACTTGCAAGCAACTCACTATGCTTTGGTACTGGACTAACTGAATTTTTAATTCAGGGATGGAAGGCTTCTGGGCACAGTCAAGTACTTGTGAAGTCAGAGTGTGATCGAGATGGGATTGACCACTCCAAGAGTTGGAGAAGAATGAGTCGCTGTATTTCAATTTAGCAAAACCTTGACCAGGGTAATCCATCAGATGGATTTGATATTTTGAAATACAATGTGGACAACCTGATCAGAGTTGACAGTTGAACTCTGGAGTGTCCTATGATCATTTTGGTCAAGGGGATGAATTATATGAAAACTATATCCGCATGGGTTCTAAGGATGTTGTTCTACACATTCGACCTATCTGGTCATCGGGTACCATTGCTAGATGGTCACTTCGATTGGTACAAAAATTTGTTCCTATGCTACTGGCTTAGGTTCGAACCTATGAGGTCACACACATTAGAGTTCATAATTCGATCGGATGGTTGATCAACGATTAAGAATCATTCTAGGGTTAAATGATCAATACGATTGACATTTAACCCAGTGCAAGTATTGCAAGAGGATCGATTAGCAATTCGATTGCTAATTGGCTTAATTTGATTAAGCCAATGGGCTGAGATTAAGTCTAATTAAATATGATTTAATTAGATTTATTTTGGACTTGATTGGATCAAGTCCAATTGGTTTATTGGATAAGCCAAGTGCAAGGAAAAACTAGTCCTAGTTCAACTAGGACTTGGGTCAATCTAATTTCTAATTTGATTAGAAAATTAAATTAGATTTAAATCTAATTTAATCTGATTAAATTAGGTTCTTAATTGGGTTAAGACCTATTTTAATTAGGTTGATCTAATTTTGGTTTGATTTGGTTTGGAAAACCAAATTAAAACAAGTCATAAGATAGAATCCTAGTAAGACTAGGATTCCACCTTGCGCCACATAAGCCTTCCCCACGCCCTCTCTCTTATTCAATGCCAATCTTCACTTATTTTGTGTGACAAAAGCCCTCTCCCAGGTCTCTTCTACGTTCACAAAAGGTTTTCTCTCTTCTTTCTTACATGGAAGGTGGTTTGGATCAAATCAAAAAGGAATAAGTTTGGATTTCGAATTCTATGAGATAGAGTTTTAGAAATCCAAAACTCTTTCAATTTTGCACCGAATTTATCCAATTTTTTTTTGGAATTTTCATGGCTTTTAGGATACACATTGTGCATCCTTTGCTGGTGATCCATGTACGAAAATATGGAGGAGGTGCTCAAGAGTTGGGCGCCCCTTAACTTGCCATGTTTGGATAAGCCTTGACTAGGTATTTGACCTAGACAAGGACTTTATCATATCTCTCTGTATAAAATGAGTTTCTTTGTGAAATTTTAGGAGAAGACAGAGATTTGAGAGATCTTTGTGCCATCCAAAAATCAAATAGAAAAATCCTTGGGTCGTGGAGATATAAAAGATGCAAGTTAGGGTGTCTAGAGAGAAAAACGTGAAGAAGAAGAGGGTCTTCTTCTAGGGTTATTTGTTTTCATATCTTTCCTCCCTCCATCTTGAGTTTTCTGAGAGCGTCTCAGATTTGAAACTCCTCCTTTTACTTTCCATCTTTGAAAGAGTCCAAATCAAGAAGAAAGAGGCACCTGATCAACCATCAAAGAAGGATCAGCGCAGTACTAGCATACTGTGCTGATTTCCTGAAGCAGGACTTCTGATCGAGATTCGTGGGCTCGTATGGATGACTCCTAGAGGCCGGATATGTGTGCGGCTTGCAACATCATCCTTAAGCCCGGATCAGAGAGGTTAGAGCATCTAACTTGCAAGGTAATAGATCTGATCTATTGTTTAATACATACATTAGATGTAGTATAGAAATATGTTGATATGATCAACATGTAGTTCATGCTATATTTATATATTTTAATTTCTGATTTAATGCTATGTAATAATCATATAATAGGATCTTACATCTAGAGATTCTCTGATTTTAGAAAATAAATTTTGATTTATTTTAGTCTTCCGCTGTATGATCTTGAAAAAATTTCAAGATCTAATCCTGAAACCCTAGATCTGGTTCCTACATGACCGCCCTCGAAAATCTTGGCATTTAATGCACGGGTGCGCTGGAGTCTTTTTCCGATTAGGGTGATCCGAAGAGTCCTTTCGGAATTCCCATCAGGGTATAATCCTAAGCGCCACGCCATAATGATCCCGCCGGCAGCCAGCCCTACGTCACGGTAAGTGGGACATGTGGCGGGTGCTGGTGGGCTTAGGGATGTTCGCCACCATAACTGCGCCAGGTCCCGTCGCTTATTTAAGCTCCCGCTCTCCCTCCAGGGGCTTCACTTCGCCTGAGGGTCGACACCTTTCTTCTGCTTGAGAGTTTAGCCACTCAGCCACTCCATCGGTGCCCTTTTCGACTCTGAGCGCTCTTCGCACCAGTCTTCGCCATCCCCGTCGGCTCCCCACCATCTTCAGCCCCCCGAGCCTCTCCGAGGGGTTCTCCTGCCGGGGCTCCCGCCCTGAAGGCCAACCTCGAGAGGATGCCACGGATCGAGAGGAGTAGAAGGGGGAAAACAGCAGCCTGCGAATTCTCCGACCGTCGAACTGCCATCGAGGGTTCCCATCGCCTCAGAGGGGGCTCGAGAGAGAATTCCTTCAACAACAGGGGTTTAATAATAGGGACAACCGATGAGGGCGTTCCATCCGAGAATTTTAGTGTAGCTGAACGGGGCGACACCGGTCAAGAGGGCAGAGTTGTTGTCGCAAGCTGTGGCGGGATTCTTGACGTCGTCGGGGCTGAGGGACCAGAAGCGATCGGCATCGATGGTGGGGCAGTAGAACTTATTGTGGGGACGGTGGAAGTAGTGCATGCCGACCTTGCCGGAGTACCTAGGACGGTGGTTGTCATGGAGCACACGGTGGTGGTGCATGTCTCAGGCACCATCGTGGCCTCTGAGGTACCTTCGATTCTTCTTGATGCAGGTCGTCGTCGCCGCTGCCGTTGCCATCGCTGCCCCTTAAATTCTATCCCATCCTTTCCCCCTAGGGCTGGGGTTTCGACGATGGAGCGAAACGAGGCTGGGGGCGAGAGCTAAAGGATTTGTCACACGCACTGGAAAATGCTACCGAGACAAACGAAATCGGAAGGAGAAGTTGGGAGCTTGAAGTGGTCTCCAACATGTTCCTTTTGGGCCTTGTAGTAATGTGTTTTTTTTTTCTCTCGGCCCCCAGGGCCTTGTAACGTACACCTTTGTTAATCAAGAATGAGAAGGAGATTTTGTTACTTCGTTCGCACTTTGCATCGAGTTGTTGCCTGCCGAACTTCTTTCACTTACCATTGTTATTGTTGTATTCCCTTCTTTTTCTTTTTTTTTTTTTTCGAGGTCATCCGGAGGTTGCTGGTCGTTGCGTCGGCCCGCTTTTCCAGTCATCCTTTTTCTTCAGCCTTAATGGCTCTGTAATGCATATTTAATAAATAATATGAGAAGGGAATTTTTTGCTACCTCTTTTACTCATGTGTTGGATTGTCGCTTGTCGAGCTTCTCTCGGCTTTTGCCTTGCTTGAAGTCGATGCCGTTCGGAGGTACCCGATTGCCATCGCATTGGCCCACCCTTTCGTCCATGGCCGTCGATTTGCCCGGGGCCACTCGGGTTTGACGCCCTCTTTCAGAGCTTGAGCTCAGAGGTCCGAGCTTCTCGTCACCCTGAGGAAGTCATCCTATCTCGGACTTGCATTGAGGGCTTTCGTGAAGGTCGGAGATTTTGATAAGAACTCCGATCCTTGCTGAGATGAGATTCCTTGCATCTTTGAGGCAATTTATTTTTCATTCGTCGCTGATGCAGTCCGTCGCTTTCCTTCTTAACTCTCCTCCCCTTTTTCCTTTTCTTTTTCCGAGTGAGGGTTTTCCCTCTGCTCTTGGTGGGGTCGTGGGAGCGTGAAGGGGCCGCTGGGAAGGTCCCCTTCTTTCTATCTGGTCTTAAATGACCAGATCTCGATTGGCGTTAGGATGGGGTTCTTCTCCTATTTCTGACATAGTCGATTTCAGCTTAGGTTAGGACGAGATCCTCCTTTTATCGCTAACAGAGCTATGGGGGCGCATATGGGCACTGCGGGGCCTCTCCCCCCGTCCGATCTGAGTATAACTGGGCCTTCGACTTTGTTTATGTTAGGGCGAGGTTCTCCTCCTATCCCTAACATGGCTGTGGGGGCACATGTGGGCGTTGCAGGGCCTCTCCCCCCATCCGGTCTAAGAGGAACCGGGCCTTCGACTTTGCTCATGTTAGGGCGAGGTTCTCCTCCTGTCCCTAACATGACTGTGGGGGCACATATGGGCGTTGCAGGGTCTCTCTCCTCATCCGGTCTAAGAGAAATCGGGCCTTCGACTTTGCTCATGTTAGGACGAGGTTCTCCTCCTGTCCCTAACATGGCTGTGGGGGCATATATGGGCATTGCAGGGCCTCTCCCCCCATCCGGTCTAAGAGGAACCGGGCCTTCGACTTTGCTCATGTTAGGGCGAGGTTCTCCTCCTATCCCTAACATGGCTGTGGAGGCACATATAGGCATTGCAGGGCCTCTCCCCCCATCCGGTCTGAGAGGAACCGGGCCTTCGACTTTGCTCATGTTAGGGCGAGGTTCTCCTCCTGTCCCTAACATGGCTGTGGGGGCACATATGGGCGTTGCAGGGCCTCTCCCCCCATCCGGTCTAAGGAGAACTGAGCCTTTGGTTTTGTCGAGATGAAGTTCTCCTCCTGCTCCCGACACGGTTTGTTCTGACTGTCCTGTCGATGTAGGCTCGTGCCAAGAGAGGAGACATGTAGATATAAAACTTTTATTTAAAATAAAGTTATCGGTAATACATTCGTAAGTTTTTCGAGCTCCATGGTCGTGGGAGGTCTGCTCCTCCGAGCTCCTTGAGGTAATTAGTTCCGGGCCGGACTACTTCTTTGACTTCGTACGGGCCTTCCCAATTCGGGGCGAGCTTCTCTCGATCCTGAGGTTGTGAGACAGTGGCTCATCAGAGTACTAGATCTTTTGCTCTAAAGACTTTATTCTTGACTCTAGAATTGTAATAGCGGGCGACTTTCTGTCTGTAGGCTGCCATCCGAACTTGAGCTACCTCTCGCTTTTCTTCCAGTAAGTCGAGGTTGGCTTTAAGACCTTGCGAATTGCGATGTTCATTGAATGCCACGACTCGTGCCGATGGAAGTTTAAGCTCAATTGGGATAACAGCCTTCGTTTTGAAGGCTAGAGCGAAGGGGGTCTCCCCCGTGGGCAGTCTTTGGGTAGTTCGGTAAGCCCATAGCACATGATAAAGTTCGTCTGCCCAAGTTTTCTTGCCTTTTCGAACCTTGTCTTGATCCCTTGCAGCAGGGTTCTGTTGGTCACTTTAACTTCGCCGTTCGCCTGAGGATGGGCTACGGATGTGAAGTTGTGGGAGATGTTTAGATCTTCACAGAATTCGACGAATCTTGCTCCCATGAATTGCCGTCCATTATCAGTGATTAGGGTCTTTGGCAGGCCGAACCTGCAAACGATTGACTTCCAGACGAAATATTGCACTTTAGCTTCTGTGATTTTCGCCAGTGGTTCGGCTTCGACCCACTTGGTGAAGTAGTCAATCGCTACCAGGAGGAACTTCCTCTGCCCCGATGCCATGGGAAAGGGCCCAAGGATATCCATCCCCCATTGCGCAAACGGCCATGGGGCACTCAAGGGGGTAAGCTCGGTGGCGGGCTATCTCTGGATGTTGGCATATCTCTGACATCGGTCACACTTTCTGACGTACTCGATCGAGTCATGATGCATTGTCGGCCAGTAATATCCTTGGTGGAGCAACTTGTGGGATAAAGATCTAGCTCCCAGATGGCTTCCGTAGATTCCTTCATACACCTCCCACAAGGCGTATTCAGCTTCCGAAGGCCGGAGGTATTTTAGAAGGGGCAAAGAGTATGATCTCTTGTACAACTTTCCTCATAGAGGATGTACCGGGAGGCTTGATTTCTGAGCTTCTGAGCTTCTTTTGCATCGTGAGGGAGAACTCCATCCCTGAGATATGCCATCAGTGGGTCGATCCAACTGGGCTCGTGATCAATTTCCATCATGGGCTGCAATTCTTCCATACTCGGGCACTTCAAAACTTCGAAGAGAACACTCTTAGGCAATTCGGCCAGAGCCAGCGTGGCTAGCTTGGAGAGAAGATCGGCCCTGGTATTTTTTATCCTTGGAATCTGCCTGATGTTGAAGCTACTGAAGGCGGGGACAAGCTCCTTTACCTTTTCAAGATACTTAGCCATGCTGTCCTCTCATGCTTCGTAGTTTCCGCTGACTTGTTCCACTACCAGTTGGGAGTCATTCTGAACTTGGAGCTGATCTACTCCCAACTCTTTGGCGATCTTCAATCCTGCAATCAGAGCTTCATATTCAGCTCCATTGTTTGTTGCGGGAAACTCGAAGCGCAGAGCGTACTCCACAATGATTCCCTCCGGACTGATCAAGATCAGGCCCGCGCCTGTGCCCGACATGTTGGAAACCCGTCCACGTAGAAGGCCCAAAAGCAACCAGGGAGGTCAGCTTCTTCTTCAGGGGAGTTCGGTCGGGGCTCAAGGTCATCCGTTTCACCCTGTTCCGGTTCGACCTCCTCCGAGATTGTGCACTCTACTATAAAATCTGCCAATATCTGAGCTTTTACCGTCAGTCTGGGTCGATAGTTGATGTCGAATTTGGTGAGGTCGATCGCCTATTTCGCCATCCTCCCGGAGGCATCTGCCCGGTGTAGAATAGCCTTGATCGGCTGGTCGGTGAGTAACGTTACGGTGTGCCCTTGGAAGTAGGGTCGGAGCCTCCAGGCTGCAATCAACAAGGCGTAAGTTAGTTTCTCTAATTTAGTATACCTGGTTTCGGCGTCTCTCAATGCGTGACTGACGTAGTAGATCGATCATTGAATTTTTGCCTCTTCCTTAACGAGGAATGCTGCGAGAGCCATAGGGGAGACCGCCAAGTACAAAAATAGCTCCTCTCCAGGTTCGAGCTTCGCCAACAACGGAGGCGAGCCGAGGTAGCTCTTCAGCTCTTCAAATGCCTGTTGGCACTCAGGGGTCCAGCAGAAGTTCTTCGGCCGCTTGAGGGTTTGGAAGAAGGGTAGGCACCGTTCGACCGACCTCGCGACGAAGCGATTCAGGGCTGCTACCCTCCCTGTAAGGCACTGAACCTCCTTTATCGACTTCGGGACGGCCATCTCCTGGATGGCGTGAATTTTCTTCGGATTGGCTTCAATTCTGCGCCCCAATACCATGAAGCCCAGGAACTTTCCTGAGGTCACTCCGAAAGCACATTTAGTTGGGTTCAGCTTCATCTTATATTTTTGGAGGGCGTTGAAGGTCTCCTCGAGGTCGGCAACGTGGTTCATGGAAGATTTGCTTTTCACAAGCATGTCGTCCACGTAGACCTCCATGTTGCGGCCGATCTGCTCCTTGAAGATTTTGTTTACCAGCCGCTGATAGGTCGCACCTGCATTTTTGAGGCCTAACGGCATGACCCTGTAATAGTAAAGGCCACGGTTAGTAATGAAAGCAGTCTTTTCTTCATCTTCTGGTGCCATCCTGATTTGATTATAGCTGGAGAATGCATCCATAAAGGTGAGAAGCTCATGGCCCGAGGTCGCATCCACCCGTTGATCAATTCTGGGCAGAGGGTAGCTATCCTTTGGGCAGGCTTTATTTAGATTTTTGAAGTCTATACACATCCTCCACTTGCCGTTTGCCTTTTTGACTAGGACGACGTTGGAAATCCAATCAGGGTAATTGACTTCTCTAATGAATTTGGCTTTCAGGAGTTTGTCCACTTCCTCGGCTATCGCTTTCTGCCTCTCTGGTGCATGACCTCAGATTTTTTCTTTCGTCGATCGATGCTTGGGATCGACGGCCAGGCGGTGCTCTATGACTTTCGTGTCAATCCCCGGCATGTCTGCTGGAACCCAAGTGAAAACGTCCACATTCTTCCGTAGAAAATCGATGAGATGCGTCCGCACCTCTTCCCCCAGGTTGGAGCCGATTTTCACCACATGCTCCGCATTTCCGTCGTTCAAAGAGATCGAAACCAGATCTTCGATTGGGCCACCCCTCTCCTCAGTGAGGTCATCGTGGGCGTCCAGCCCATCAACTGGGCAGGGATCGAATTGGTCACTCCTTTGCAAGGCTATGTTGTAGCAGTGTCTGGCCAGGGCTTGGTCTACCCTAACCTCTCCGATCTCCTGGTTGGTAGGGAATTTCAACTTCAAATGGTAGGTGGACACGACAGCCCGGAGAGCTTTGAGGTCGGGTCGGTCGAGGATCGCGTTGTAGGCTGACGGCGCTTCACCACCAGAAAATTCACCAGAGCCCTGAATTGTCTTGGATATAGACCCGTAGCTACAGTCAAAGTTATCACTCCCTCCACCGGGACAGCATCGCCGGTAAACCCTACTAGAGGAGAGCTAATCGGCCCCAAATGGCCGTTAAGGATGGATATTCTTGAGAAGGCATCGTAGAACAAAATGTCGGCCAAACTTTCATTATCGACAAGAATGCGGCGGACGTCGTAATTAGCTATATTCAAGGAAACTACAACCGCGTCGTTATGAGAAAATTGAACTCCCTGAGCATCTTCTTCGGTGAAAGTTATGGGTTCCTCGATCTTTTGCCGCTTGGAAGGTCCGGCCAATACGCCGGTTGCTCTCCGACGGGATTCTTCCGAGATGGTGTTGGCAAAATCCGTCGGCGGCCGATTGTTCGACCGCTCCATGCCGACGGCTGTTGCCGGAGGAGGAGGAGGAGGCTGGAAAACTGGAGGTGAGGTCGGAGCCTGAGATCTGGCCGCAGAGGCCGTGGATCGTCGCGTGGATGCTTTGCGGGGAGGCATCGGGCAAAGATCTAGTGGGGAAAGGAGGAGTGGATGTCGAAAAAGATGACCGAAAGCGATCTCGTTGAGCGCTCCTTCAAGAACAAGGGTACTGCGAAGACATAGCCCTCCTTCTAGCATCAATCCTGTTGGTGCAAAAATCTGCCTGCGTCAGAGAAGCTGGAGTCGAGGGAGTCGCGGTCGCCACCGGGACCTGCAAAAGAAGTCTAAACCGGAGGTGGGGTTGCTCCAGCAAGACCCTCCGATGCTCAAGTCAGTTCTCTGCCTCAACAAGAATGGAGTGCTCAAACAAAAATTTTAGCAGAGTTTTTGGATAGAAAATAGAGCTTAGAGAATAACGTATCTGGGGTCCCCCTTTTATAGGCAGAGGGAGCAACAGACTGATAGCGATGTTTGTAACCGTCTGGTAGTGGGCCGCATGGGGCCAGGAGAAATTTATCATGAAGAGTTATGGGGTGGAGTCGTGGCTATCACCATGGCTCGCCATGTGGAGTCAATTGCAGAGAATGGAGCAGCGTCTGTTGTTGCGACTCGTCAGGGAGTGGTGGAGCCATGCAGAATCCATCGTAGGAGGTGGAGCAGAATCATGGCCATTATTGCGGCCAACCAGGAAGTAATGAAGCCACGTGAAATCTGTTGCAAGAGGTGGAGCAGAGTCATGGCCATTACTGTGGCCTGTCAGAGAGTCCAGGCCTGTCGGCCGAAGCTCGGTTGAGGTGCCTGACGGAGAGAGGTGCCTTGAGCGTTAGTACTATAGGCGAGGGCCATCTGCGATTCAGAATCGAGGATAAAGTCCGGCTCCCATAGGAGTCCGGACGAAGTTCACTTACAGTAGAAGTCAGGGACGAGGTCCGGTTCCCGTAGGAGTCCGGACGAAGTCTGCCTGCGGCCGGAGTTGAGGATGAGATCCGGCTCCCGTAGGAGTCCGGGCGAAGTCTACTTGCAATTGAAGTTGGGGGCGAAGTCTGGCTCCCGTAGGAGTCCGGACAAAGTTTACCTACAGGTGAAGTCATGGCGAAGTCTGGCTCCCGTAGGAGTCCGGACGAAGTCTTCCTGCAGGTGAAGTCGGGGCGAAGTCCGACTCCCGTAGAAGTCCGGACGAAGTCTTCTTGCAGCCAGAGTTGGGGACGAGATCTGGCTCCCGTAGGAGCCCGGGCGAAGTCTACCTGCAATTGAAGTTGGGAGCGAAGTCCGGCTCCCGTAGGAGTCCAGACAAAGTTTACCTGTAAGTGAAGTCGGGGCGAAGTCTGGCTCTCATAGGAGTCCGGACGAAGTCTTCCTGCAGGTGAAGTCGGGGCGAAGTCCGGCTCCCGTAGGAGTCCGGATGAAGTCTTCCTGCAGGTGAAGTCGGGGCAAAGTCCGGCTCCCATAGGAGTCCGAACAAAGTTTACCTGTAAGTGAAGTCGGGGCGAAGTCTGACTCCCGTAGGAGTCCGGACGAAGTCTTCCTGCAGGTGAAGTCAGGGCGAAGTCCAGCTCCCGTAGGAGTCCGTCTGTCGTGAAGAATCTGGTCGACGCTGGTGGGGGTTTATCCATCGGCAGAACTCGGGAATGCTGCTGAGGCTCGACTGCCAGAGAGGTTCGGAAAGATGTCGTCGAAGGTCGAAAGTTGGCAGAATCCCCGAAGGGTCACTCCTGGCGCGAACTTCGGCTGTTGGGGTATTTTGTACCCAACACTAACCAACTCAATGTTCTAATCAGATTAACTTCTAGCAATAATAGATTGATACTAGAGGAAGGATCTTGATCCCATTATCGAAGATTCAATCAGACAGTGGTCATGAAGTCTCGTAGAGTACAAGCAATATCATCAACTAGCTAGCTAAATATACTCGTAGAGTTTGCTCTATCAGAGTCCATTGAGGGCTCTACCTCCACCAGATCTGCAGCCGACTTCGCCAAGTAGTTCCAACTACTTTTGCAGCAAGTTCAGGCACTAACCATTGTCATCCAAAATTTACAATAGATAGCTACCAACCAACAGCTATAATAGTAGCAGTAGTAGCACTAGGAGGCTCACAAGCTGGGTGATCAAGGAGTCCTAGCACCATCGAGCCACCATTCTCTTCAATGCTTAAGAATGTTAGATGTATACCCTAGAAGTCAATCTGACTGACATATTTATTCTTTCTAAGGTATAGCTTCGTACTTGATCTTATTATTTATTAATAAAATTGGATAGTTTATTTCATTCATATTGCATATATGTCCATGAATCATTCAAGAAAATAATAAAGTAATGACACTATTGGAATTTCATGTCGGAGCATGTATGTGCATTTTAAAATTTTTTTTCTAAACAACACGATGGAATAGATGATTAAAAATATTTTTTAATCTAAATCATGCATGTATAAAATATAGAATTTACTTCATATGTTGAAATTGAATACAAACTGAATTTTATGTTAAAATTAAATATGTGATCAAATCATATATTTGTTTCGTAATTTTTTTCTTCGAATCTAGATTTGAAAAAGAGTAGGTTCTCCCTTAGCCATGCAAGTACCCGATCTCTATGGGTATCTACTCAGGATCAACCTAGAATAGCTCTCTTTGGTGTTGATCTTTCTTCTTCAAGAATAATCACCCTATGAATCTGAACAAAGTCTGGATCGTGATTAACTCTTTGATCTTTTCCTTAATATTTTTTTTCTCTTCTTTTCTTGCTCTCTTTTTCTTGACTATGCAGTAATCAAGGTCTGAAAATCAGCAAATAACAAAGGATGCCCAAGCTCCTTTTGGGCATGGAGATGGAGGATGCCCAAGCTCCTTTGGGCGTTGGATCCAAAAGGAGAAGAGAGGGAGGTATGGGGTGATCTTATGGGAGGTGTAGGCTGCTGAAAATCTGATGCTTAGATCTTAAAGAAGGCTCCTTTAAATAGACAAAAGATTTGAATCCTATTCAAAATCAAATAGCCTCTTAATATAAGTCCTACTTGCATTAGGAATCCTTATAGCCTTAGATATTTGATCTCCTTTAGGAGATCCATTAGGAGTCAACTATTGAAACTTTTTCATCAACTTTTTCACACACCACATGGGCCTTAGGGGATGCTGATCAATACATTAATTATGCCACAAGAAATATTATACCTATGCTATTTAATCTCTATTATTTTATATTTTTCAGGAATTATCAAGTATAAAGGCTTAATTATAGATCAACTATGTGACCAAGTCTGAGCTCGAATCCAAGTCGATTAGGTGTATATCCAAGTTATAATCACAACACCTGATGGACTAAGTAGATTGCATGAATTTAATGCAAGACTTGGCATGTGGATAGAACTTGACTTGTGGGCTGTGGTATTATGAAGATGGTATGCAAGCTTGGAACGTGCATGGTTTTGCACGTAGCCCTCCCAGTGATTTAAAAGAAAGCTAGTTCACATGACAAAAACGGACTTTTTAGATGGGACCCATGCGATTTGGTGTTAGGAAGTTAACTATAAAAAGAGCATGGCACGTGACTTTTTGGGATCAAGTGCTGGTAAGGTGCGGAACTGATGCAGATGCAGAACAGAATTTGCAGAACGATTTTCTGGCCCTGGATGCTGTTTACGCGAGTTGAATTCAGGCTAATCTTCACACAGAACATGGTGCGGAAGTTTTTGACGTGATATGGATGTGGCTTGGATTTTTATTTAAAGAGAAACCACAGGAGCAAAGGAAAGGACGCGCTGGACACCGCCATTCTTCATCTCTTCTCCCATCATTCTCATCTAGCCTAGCCCTCCAAACATCCAAAAGCTTCCACCATCCATCACACACCAACCCCCCCTCTTCCATCTCCAACCTTCCAAACAATTCATCTGCTCAACCCCAGAATGTCAGTGCGCAAGAGTTCCATGGAAGGCTAGAGTCCTCCAACTCGAAAAGACGATGAAGCCTACAACACAGATTTATTTTCTTTATCTTGTATTTATTTTCCATGCAATGAAATAAAGAATTGTTTTATGCTTCATGCTCATTTGATATTCTTTCTTATTTCTTTAGAGGTTTGGATTCGACGTGTACGACTTATACTTTTCACAGACATGCCGTGATCTACAGATACAGTACGTGCTAGGAAAGATAGATCATTACATTTCAAGTTCGAATTTCTAACTGGTAGTTGAGTTAAGATAATCTATACTCTGGACGGACGAGCCATAATCCAAGGATATGGTTCGTACCTATCCGAGGTAAATTACGCTGCTTCTTAATTACAAATCTCATCATTGCGACATAAAAGTAAAAGAAAATAGAATCTATTTTGCATGGTGGATTCTGAATTTTCGAGATTTCTTTCCTATTCAATTTTCTTTCATGAATTAAATTTAAATTATTATTTTCTTAGTAATTAATTAAAATCAATCCTTTCTTTCTTTTATTAATTATAAATAATTATCTGAGATCTCTATGGAAACGATCCTGATTCACCCTAACTACATAGTAAATTAGAATTGGGTTTATTTTTGGTGCCCTGACGACGCGCATCAAATTTTGAGAAATAAAGAATTATTTTATGCTTCATGCTCATTTGATATTCTTTTTTATTTCTTTAGAGGTTTGGATTTGACGTGTACAACTTATACTTTTCACAGACATGCCGTGATCTACAGATACGATACGTGTTAGGAAAGATAGATCGTTACATTTCAAGTTCGAATTTCTAACTGATAGTTGAGTTAAGGTAATCTATACTCTGGATGGACGAGCCATAATCCAAGGATACGGTTCGTACCTATCCGAGGTAAATTACGCTGCTTCTTAATTAAAAATCTCATCATTACGACATAAAAGTAAAAGAAAATTGAATCTATTTTGCATGGTGGATTCTGAATTTCTGAGATTTTTTTCCTATTCAATTTTCTTTTGTGAATTAAATTTAAATTATTATTTTTTTAATAATTAATTAAAATCAATCCTCTCTTTCTTTTATTAATTATAAATAATTATCTGAGATCTCTATGGAAACGATCCTGATTCACCCTAACTACATAGTAAATTAGAATTGGATTTATTTTTGATGCCCTGACGATGCGCATCAAATTTTGGTGTCATTATCGGGGATCTTGGCATGGTTGATATATTTTTTTTAAAAAAATTATTATAAATATTTGCTTACTTGCTGAATTGCTTTAGTTTATTTTCTTTATATTCTTGAGTTAACTTTTAATATAATTAAAATTTTCTTTTTATTTTAATTGTCTTAAAGAAAAATTATCTCTACATTGACACCTCATAAGCCATTTAGAAAATTAGAGACTTAATCATAAAATCTAAAAAGAGAAACAAATTGATTTAATTTAGTCTTGACTGCATGCTAATTATGAAAATTGGATGTCTTGGTTTGTTACATCTCATCTCCATAATTAATCTTAAGGACAATAACCCATTAATCAGATAAGGTAAAGATTTGATCATCCTTTTTTGGTCCAAAAATCATATCCTTCATTTTGCATTAAATCAAGCCTTTATTTTAAAATCAACTAGACGTCAGTCCTAAAAATTTCGAGCTCAATAGGACAAGAAAGCTCTAGAGTTGAACCGAGTATGGATTGATTAATTGCTCGGTGTCTAAGGCAAGTGGTTAAAAAAAATGGTTTTCAATTGGTTCCATTGACTGACCTGACCAACTCAGTTGGTGTCTAAGAAAAGCAACGAACAGGAAACCTCCCACATCTTACACTTACCTGACCGAGTCAGTTAGTCAGTCTTGAGCTTGGAGTACTCAAAGGCGATCTTGGAAGTTAGGAGCTGTCTAGATCTAGGTTAACCCTAGGATAGAAAGTACATGCTTGTTTAATTTGATTGTAATTAACACCTAAATATTAACTAATTTTTCTCTTCTTATAGATTTAAGATTCTTAGGTTCTTCTCTTTAGATTTTTTTCACTTTTTTTTTCACTTTATTTAAATTTAAAATATATATATATAACTAAAATTTTTCGTGTGTGCCCTAAAGTATAATTATAGGGTGTATGCTTGGTCGTAGATCATTACGACCAGAAATCCAACCTTTTGATCCAAAAATAGAAAGAACCTTTAGAGCCAACAGATGTAAAAATATGGAACAAAATCAGGAGAATGATCCACCTAGACAGTTGAAGGAGTACTTTACTCCTTCCACATATACCTACTCTCCTTGTATTCAAGTGCCCCTGTGGAGACCATCCAATATGAAATTAAGTCCAGTATAATCCAAATGTCAAGATTATACTGTCAAGATTTCTTGAGATATGCTCAACTGTCAAGATTCACAACTTCTTCGATGATGCTCTTAGGTTAAAATTATTCCCTTTCTCACTTAAGGACAAAGCCAAATACTGGCTACATACTTTGGATTCCATGACTATATCAACTTGGGACCAGCTGCAAGGAGAGTTTCTCAAAAAATATTTTTTCATAAGAAAAACTAATCAAATAAGAAAAGTCATAACTAATTTTTTCCAATTAGATGGAGAAATGTTTCATGAAACAAGGGAGAGGTTAAAAGATCTTATTAGAAAATATCCCCATCATGTTGTACCCAAGTGGTAGTTAATCCAATATTTTTATGATGGGCTATCTGAAAGACATCGATAAATGATCGATGCATCATGTGGTGGGACATTCATGTTGAAAAGTGAGGATGAGGCATGGCAACTATTTGAAATTTTAAATGAAAATTTATTACATCATATGTCTGCCTCCATTAGAGATAAACCCATGTTAAACCCAAAGAGAGGTGGAATATATGAAGTAGGAAATGCCATAGATATCCATCATAAGGTAGATGAATTGTCCCAAAAGTTAGATCGATTATTAAGTATAGGACAGTCATCTTCTCCATCCCGTCAGATGCAAGATATATGTGCATTGTGTTCGAGCCCCACTCATTGTGTGAATGATTGTCCAGTTGCACCACAGTTTCCTAAATATGTACAAGAACAAGTCCATCAAGCCCAAACTACTCATAGACCAGGAAACAACCCTTATTCTAGTACGTACAATCCAGGATAGAGAAATCATCCAAATTTCTCATGGAAACCACAATCGATGGTTCCTCCAGTGCAACAAAGATCAGGTTATCCGGATGTGACTTATAGACATCCATCTCAGTCACAATACCAGAACCCTCCTCAACCCAGCTCGAGTACTCATAACTCGGCTTTCAAAGAAAAGGTGCTGCAAGCACTTAAAGGACTAGAAATAAATACCCAACTCCTTCACTCCCATACACAATTAATAGCAAAGCTAGAGACCCAGATAGGTCAGCTAGCAATAGCTTTTAGTAGAATAGAAGAAGGCAAATTACCCAGTCAGCCTACTAATAACCCAAAAGGACAGTACATGGCTGAAAGCACCATTGGTCCTGAAACTTGTTTCGAACATGCCAAATCGACTATGACCCTTAGAAGCAGGAAAAACTTAAATCAACCTGAAGTAATCCAACAACAAGAGCAACCAATTCCAGCTACACCAGAAAAGAAGAAACCTGAAGAGAGGAAAGAACCTGTTAACCCAGCACCTGCACCTAAGGCTCCATTTCCAGTGCTTTAGAATCCCTTCTGCCTCTTGATAAGAAGGGTATAAAAATGAATGAAATGCTGGAACTATTTAAACAAGTCCAGATAAACTTACCCCTTCTCGATGCCATTAAGCAAGTTCCGACCTATGCCAAATTTCTAAAGGACCTGTGTACATAGAAACAAAAATCAAAGGCACAGATACCAAGAAAAGTCCACTTAACTGAGTAGGCCAGCTCAATTTTTCAGCAAATTGTCCCACCCAAACTGAAAGATCCAGGTACCCCAATTATTTCTTGTGTCATAGGGAACCTCACGATTAAGAAGGCATTATTAGATTTGGATGCAAGTGTCAACCTTCTCCCGAGCTCTGTATATGACCTATTTGGATTTGGAGAGTTAAAACCTACGACGGTGACCTTACAACTAGCAGACCGATTTATTAAGGTACCCCGTGGAATGCTGGAAGATGTGTTGGTGAAAGTAGATGAATTTTACTTTTCTGTTAACTTTCTTGTGCTAGATATAGAATCTGGCAGCAACCCCAACCCAATACCAATCATCCTAGGAAGACCCTTCTTAGCAACCACTAATGCTTGTATAAATTGTAGGATCGGGGTTATGGATGTATCTTTCGGGAACAAGAAGCTAAGGTTGAATATTTTTAATGCATCTCTGGGACCATCTGTGTACGTCCATAATGAAATCAACTTGTTAGAGGAAGTTATAGAAGATAAAGCTCCTGCCTTGCTCACATCAGATCCTTTACAGGCATGTCTAACATATTTTGGAATGGATAATTTTGATATCAATGGATACACTGAAGAAATGCATGCTTTGCTAGAACCTCCCAATTTTAGCACCACCCCCCTTGGACTGTAAAGTATGAGCAATTACCAACTCAATCAAGCCCTCTGGTACCTTCTTTAGAAGCACCACCTAATCTAGAGCTAAAGCATCTTCCTACCATGCTGAAATATTCATTTCTTGGACCCAATGATACCCTTCCAGTGATCATTGCATCTGACCTAACCAATGATCAGGAAGACAAACTTGTACGGGTGCTCAAAAAGCATAAAGAGGCTCTAGGGTGGTCAATTGCCGATTTGAAGGGTATAGATCCTTCTTTTTGCATGCATCATATTCACTGTGAGGTTGAGGCAAAACCACATAGGGACATGCAACGAAGATTGAATCCGAATATGCGGAAAGTCGTGAAAAAGAAAGTAGTGAAATGGCTAGATGCTGGAATTATCTACCCAATTTCGGATAGCCAATGGGTTAGTCCAACCCAGGTAGTACCTAAGAAGTCAGGTATTACCGTAGTAGAGAATGATGAGAGTGAGTTAATTCCTACTCGTGCAACAACTGGTTGGCGAGTATGTGTAGACTACCGAAAGCTGAATGCCGTTACTAGGAAAGAACATTTTTCTTTGCCTTTTATTGATCAAATTTTAGAATGGCTAGCAGGACAAAGTTTTTTCTATTTTCTAGATGGATATTCAGGATATAACCAGATCCTAATATTTCCTACTGATCAAGAAAAGACTACCTTCACATGCCCATATGGAACATTTGCATTTAGACGTATGCCATTCGGTCTTTGCAATGCACCAGTCACTTTTCAACGATGCATTTTGGCCATCTTTTCTGATATGATCGATAAATTTTTAGAGGTTTTCATGGATAATTTTTCGATATTTGGCTCTACCTTTGATGATTGTCTTCAGAACCTAGCCAAGGTTCTTCAACGATGTGTAGAGACAAATTTGGTTTTAAGTTGGGAGAAGAGCCATTTTATGGTTCGTGAAGAAATCGTGCTTGGACATATTGTATCCAAGTGGGAGATCGAAGTAGATAAAGCAAAGGTTAAAGTAATCTCAAAATTGCCTCCCCCAACCTCTGTTAAACAAGTGCGATCCTTTTTAGGCCACGTAGGTTTCTATAGGTGCTTCATTAAGGATTTCAGCAAGATCTCACGACCCTTGTGCATATTGGGAATAGTGTTCCAAAGCCAATCGTCAGTCTGTTGATGGTTGTGCTTATTTTTCTATATGTACATGAATTATGAATTAATAAAAATTATTTTGATATTTTTTATCACAAAATGTTTCATCTTCTAATGAACTCCTATGTTGTGGTGAAGTCCTTAGGACTATTTAGACTCGACAAAAGAGGATTTGTCGTTTAGTCCTTAAATCTGTTCGTGACCAAATGATACGTTGTTACCAAAGACGACAACGTTTATCAAACATAGGTCATTGTATGCCATATAGGTTGGTTGTCCTCTTAACCAATGAGTGTGGAGACACTGGTATGGCATACAGGTGAGATGTAAGGGTACATCTGCACTGAACGTGACCGACTCCGGAGCTATTTTTGCTGTCAAGATTTGCTCCGATGGAATATGGGTATAAATATTCCTCTGACCTGAGACCACCACGATGACTTGCAAGCAACTCACTGTACTTAGGCACTGGACTACCTGAATTTCTAATTCAGTGACGGAAGGCTACTGGGTGTAGTCAAGTACTTGACTTATCGGTGCGTGTGTCAAGATGGGATTGACCACTCCAGTTTAGGAGCTGTGTACAGTCGTATTTTAATTTAGCAAAACCTTGGCCAGGGTAGTCTTTGTGAGGAGTCACAGGACTGTTTGAGTTGAGCACGATTCGGATGATCTAATCAGGGTTGACAGTTTAACTCTGAGTCATCCTAAATACAGAGGTCAAAAGGATGAATTATACAGTAACCATATTCACGTAGGTTCTAAGTGTTGTGATTGCAACTATTCGACCTATCCGATCATCGGGTATCATTGCTAGATGGTCACTTCGATTAGTACAGGAATTAGTTCCTGTACTACCGGCTTAGGTTCGAACCTGCGGGGTCACACACATTAGAGGTTCCTATCTGATCTGATGGCTGATAAAGAGTCCTAATGCTCATGGACTATGAGTCCTATGTGTCTAAAACTCTGTGATCGAGAATCAGGATTCTCTGATCATGAGTCCCACACATTTTGGGTACCGAGGTCAAGAGTCCCACTGGTTTGGGACTCTTCGATCAGGGTTACATATCGATGAATTCTGATGTCCGATTATCCATCGGATTTGGATTTAATATTTATGAAGGGTTTAATTAATGATTTGATCACTAATTAACTCAATTTGATTGAGTAATTATTTTTGGATCAAGTTCAATTGAATTAGATTCAGTTGGGTTTGACCCGATTAGGTTAAGAGTTGACCTAATCGTCGAGATGGTTTGGTCCCTGATTTGATCAAGGGTTGGGCTTAATCAATTCTTGATTTGATTAAGATTTTATTGAGCCTAATTAAGCCTAATTAAGTTGGATTTAAATTAGTCTAATTGGGCTTAACTTATTTGGTTCAATTTGGTTGGTTTAAATAATGAAACCACCTTGACCCATTCTCCCTGCGCCACCTCACTTCCACTGCGCCCATTTGAATTCACGAGAAGGAAGTTCTTATGAATTTTTCCTCTTGCAAAGCCCTCCTCACGCCCTACTTTAATGCACCAAATGAGTGGATAAGGATGATTGGTTGGCCATTCAAATTCAAAATAATGTTTGAATTTGAATGAGCAACCAATCTTAGCGCCTTGACCTTATCCTCTTTTAGTGCCCCATTTATTATACGAGAAAATGTTTCTCATAAAATCACTCATGCACAAATTAAGCCATGTCCTCCTCTTCTCACACCCTTAGTGGATAGGGATAAATTGGTTTCCATTTGAATTCAAAATTTGATTTGAATTCAAATGTGCAATTACTCATCTTTATCCTCTCACGTGGATAAGATGTTTGACATTATTTTAAAAGGAGGAGAAGAGTGGGGCGTGTGCAAGAAAAATTTTGGAGAGAAAATTTGGGCGTGAGGAATCCTTGTGTGCAAGGTGAAGGTCTATATCCTTCCGAGAGAAAAAGAAAGAAAAAAAAGAAAAAGTGTGCACAGGGTTTCAGTGAGTTCTTCAGGGTTTCAGCTTGGAGTTCGGGAAGTGAGAAGGTGAGCTACGAGTATTGTGAGCCCACTAAATTTTAGAGAGATCTTCAACATTCTCTCAAGCACATCTGCTAACAATCTGGAGTATCCAAAGAATCGGCAGACATCGATCGAAGGAGTTCGATCAGCATCGATCGTCGAAAGGGCTCTACAACAAGCTAGCACTCGTGAGGAATCGATCAGACCGAAAGCTTCATGTGGACGATCCACAGAGGCCAGACACACTGTGTGGCTGCATCACGATGATCAGACTCTCCTGACGGTGATCAGATTGCGACGATCTACTACCCGCACAAAGGTATTGTGTTCTGAACACATTACAGTAAAGTATTTACTGTTCAAATTCGAATTTCAAATTTAAATGCATGCATGCTATATATCATATTTAGATCTTAGTGTAGAGTAAATTTTTATTAATTAATTAGATTAATTAATAATTTTTACTATAAAATAGTGATTTTAAAAAGTTTTAAAATTATCATTTTACCCCTGCACTGAATTTTTTCCACAAATGGTATTAGAGCAGGTTCTTAGATATGATATATATATTTGCATGCATAGATTAAGTTATAATCTAAAAGTTTAAATTTAAAATTTAAAATTTGAAATTTGAATTTTGAAAATTATTCGAAATTCAAAATTTAAAAATTTGAAATTCAAAATTTAAAATTTAAAATTTAAAATTTAAAATTTAAAATTTAAAATTCAAAAATTTGAAATTCAAAATTTGAAATTAAAAAATTTGAAATTTGAAATTTGTTTGAAATTTGAAATTCAAAATTTAAAATTTAAAATTTGAAATTTGAAATTTTGAAATTGATATATTTAGATATACTTGATCCAAGTAGCAAGTAATCGAATTGGGTTGGTTGCCATGGCCATTCGGTCATAGGAGAAAAGTAGGGTTTAAAGGCTCTCTCTTTCCATTCGATGGGGTCTCCTATGGCGGTAAGGGTACCGATGCGATTATATCTCATATAGATGAAGCAGCGAAAGAAATATTCATGATTTATTTTGATTGAGTTATTTTCTGTTATGTAATTAGCAATAGGATTGCTATTTATGAAATGTACTGATATATTTGTGTAATAAGTCAACATATTTGGTGAACAGAAAATAAAACCTTTCAAATTTAAAAATTATTTTCGAAATGCCAAATCCTGACCCATCAGCCCAAATACTTAATTAAAAGAATTAAGTGTTGTCTAGTAGGTCTAGAATTGTGAATTAAGATCTAAGACAATTGCATAAACTTGTGGGTCAATGGGTTAGATGGATTAGGTTCATAATTGGGTTAGACCTAAGGTTAGCTTAAAGAAATAGACTAAATTAGAGTAATTGGTCAAATCTAATCAAAAGTTGAATTAGATTAGGTCAAGGATACTCTAGATTTAACTCCAATAGTTGTAGTTGAATGGGTCCATGTCTTTAACTAGACCAAGATGGACTTAATTCATGGCTACGCAGTGGAACCCTATTTACTAAGTTAATCATATTAAAACTAATGAACTGGTTGGTATCTAAGGTAAGTTTGGCAGTTTGACCAGTGGTTTTTAAGCGAGAGCTACTCGCAGTGATTCGATCTCTGACGAGTTAATGGCTTATCCCCACCACTGATCTCACTTACCTGGCCAACCTGATGAATTAGGTTTTGATCAGATCACTTGGTGATTAGGGCTCACCCATGTCATTAGGTAAATCAGTTTGACTGATTTAGGTGCTCCTAATGCCAGCTTTAAGTAAATCCTTTTTAATCTGACTTGGTGAAGTCAGTGGGAGGATTGAAATTGGCTGGATATTTTCTTCTCATCTATTCTTTAATAAAATTCTCAAAAAAAAATATTAGGTCCTAAAAATGATTAAGTTATATTGATAACTAAGTCATAGCCTCCCATTAAGTGAGTGATAATGAGTCCATTAATTTAATAATCATTGGAGGCCCAAAGGCCTGATGCTTATTGACTAATGGAATTATCATTCATAGTATGATAATTTGGTTTGAGTCTTTCTGATGGTGGTTAGGTTGGCCGACCAAAGTCGAGCTTGATCATTTATTAGTCCGATTCACCAAATCAAATCATGTTAATGGTTGGACCTAACCAGATTTTTTCAGTGGAGGCCAAAGCCTACTGATTAGGTTCTGGGGTAAAATTAATTACTAGAAGTTGTTTAGAGATACAACTGGTTATGAACTTACCCATAGATGTACATGGGTTGACCAACCAAAGTTGGGCTCGTGTGTAGTCTGTGTGGATTCTAGTACTCACTAAGGAATTAAAGTAATTCCTCGAATTGGAGGTTGAGGTTACCAATTCGTAAAAATACTGGGAGAAACTTTAGACTAAAGTCCAAGTCTTTAGTATTAATAATTTATGTACTAATATAGGTCTGGTTTTTCTTTATGCAGCTATGGCCACTACCCTGTCGCTCCGGTCATTATTAGATAATGACAAGCTCATGGGACTTAATTTCGATAGCTGGTATCAAAAATTAAAAATCGTCCTTAAGTATGAGCGGATCCTTTATGTAGTAACGGATCCGGCACCTGAGGAGCCAGCCCTGAACGCTAGAGGGACGGTCTGAGATACTTACCAGAAGTGGCTCAACGACCGCACCAACATCCGTTGCATAATGCTGGCGGCAATGAATGATGAGTTTAGTCGCAGGTTCGAGAACGTCCAGCCACAGGAGATGCTTCAAATGTTGAACGACTCTTTTGGCATGCCTGACGATGTTGAAAGACACAAAACTAGTTGTGCCATTTTCAATGCTCGGATGAGGGATGGAGCCTCAGTCATTGATCATGTACTGTACATGATCGAAATGATTGAGCGCCTAAGTAAACTGGATTTTCTCCTGCACGAGCAGCTCGGTAAGGATGCGATCCTTAATTCTCTGCCCAAGTCCTTCCTTCCCTTCCTTACTTATTTTTGAATGACAAAGCCTGTAGTGAATTACCACGGCTTGTTGGGGTTGCTGCAGAACTTTGAGAAGTATCACCAGCTCCATAAGGAGTCGATGAATATTGTGGGAGGGTCTTCTTCTAGTCGTCGACCCTTTAAGAAAGGGAAGAAGAACAAGAAGAAGAAGAATAAGAAGGTGCAGTTGCATGCTGGGACGTCTGCACAGGGTCAGATCAAGAAGCGCAAGCCCGATCAGAGCTAGACGGAGTGCTTCTTTTGCAAGAAGCAGGAGCACTGAAAGAGGAACTGTCCTCTATACATTGCCTCACTGGACCCGAACAGGCCAAAGAAGAAGCAAGGTACTTATATGATAACACCTTGCAACTTTTTCATTTGTGATACTACTACCTGGGTATTGGATACCGGAAGCCCTTATCATATTTGCAATTCGATGCAGGGTCTGCAGGTCAGTAGGAGATTTGATGAAGGTGAGAGGTTCCTGAACGTTGGAGATGGAAGCAAAGTTCTAGTTCTAGCATTAGGAATCATGAACCTTGTAATCAATTCTCAAAATATAATTCTGAGTGAATGTCACTATTGTCCAAGCTTTTTATTAAATATTATTTCTGTAGGCCTTTTGGCCATGAACGATTATCAATTTTTAATAAAAAAAAATATTTGCAATATCATTTTGAATGGTGTTACAATATTTATTAGATAACTTTATAATGGAATTTACTTTCTATCACAACCTGTTAATGTGGTTCAAACCATCAGTAAATGCCCTAGAATAGATAATGTGTCAGAAGTCTACCTTTGGCACTGTAGGCTAGGTCATATCAATAAGAACAGGATAAACAGGTTGGCTCAAGAAGGAATTCTTGAAGTAGGTGATTGTGAATCACTTCCAACCTGTGAGTCCTATCTTCTTGGTAAAATGACCAAGTCACCTTTTACTGGAAAAGGAGAGTGAGCTAGTGAACTCTTGGGTCTGGTACATTCTGATGTATGTGGACCCATGAGCACAAGTGCAAGAGGTGGATATTTCTACTTCATAACCTTCACAGACAACCTATCGAGGTATGGGTATGTCTATTTAATGAAGCATAAGTCAGAGTCGTTTGAAATGTTCAAACTATTCCGAAATGAGGTAGAAAAACAAACTGAAAAGTGTATTAAAACTCTTCGATCTGATCGAGGAGGTGAATACCTTTCCAATGAGTTTCTGACATATCTTGGAGAGAATAGGATTCTCTCTCAATGGACTCCTCCTGGAACACCACAGCATAATGGTGTATCTGAAAGGAGGAATCGGACCTTGTTGGACATGGTTCGATCCATGATGGGGTTTGCTGGACTGTCGATCTCTCTCTGGGGATATGCGCTCGAATCAGCTTGTTACCTTCTAAATAGAGTTTCGAGTAAGTCTGTAACCAAAATATCATATGAGATATGGATAAGACGTAAGCCAGTACTCTCGCACCTTAGGATTTGGGGGTGTCCAGCTTATGTTAAACGTTTAATTACGGACAAGCTAGGACCTAGGTCTGACAAGTGTAATTTTATAGGATACCCAAAAGAGACCAAAGGGTATTATTTCTACCTGGCTGATGAGCAAAAGGTGTTTGTCAGCCTTAAGGCAATCTTTTTGAAAAAAGAGTTCCTTGGTGAAGGGACTATTGCCTCTAAGGTCGAACTTGACGAAGTTCGACAGGTAAAAAAACTGACATAAGTTGTTGAACCTGAATCAGATTTGATTAGATCATATCCGGAGCCCATTGTTCAAGCATCCTTAAGGAGATCTGGTAGAGTACCACATCAACCGGACAGATACTATGGTTTCTTAGTCCGGGACGACGATCCTATCAAACTTGATGAAAATGATGAGGATTCGATCACCTACATGGATGCAATGCATGGATCCGACTCTGAGAAATGGCTAGAGGCCATGAAATCTGAAATGGAGTCCATGAAGGTCAACGATGTGTGGACATTGGTTGACCCACCCGAAGGAGTAAAACTCATAGGGTGTAAGTGGGTCTTCAAGAGGAAGAGGGGCGCAGACGAAAAGGTGGAAACCTATAAAGCCCATCTGGTTGCCAAGGGATATCATCAATGTTATGGTATAGACTATGACGAGACATTTTCTCCTGTGGCAATGCTCAAATCCATTCGGATTATGCTTGTGATAGCTGCCCATCTGGACTATGAAATCTGGCAGATGGATGTGAAGACAGCTTTCCTAAATGGAGAGCTGGATGAAGAGGTGTATATGATACAACCTGAAGGATTCACATCCACTGATGAGTCTAAGGTGTGCAGACTACAGAGATCCATTTATGGACTTAAGCAGACATCTTGGAATTGGAACATACGTTTTGATAGGACGATCAAGACGTATGGCTTCATTAAGAACAGAGAAGAGCCCTACATTTATAAGTGGGCTAATGGTCCAGTAGTGGTATTTCTTGTATTGTGTGTGGATGATATTCTCTTAATCGGGAATGATGTCCCTGCATTATAGTGAATAAAGATTTGACTGTCGTCACAGTTCTCCATGAAGGATTTGGGAGAAACTTCCTACATCCTAGGGATGAGGATCTATAGGGATAGATCTAAAAGGTTGCTTGGTTTATCCCAGTCTACGTACATAGATACTATGCTGAAGAGGTTCAGCATGGAGAATTTCAAGAAAGGCTATCTACCGATAGGCCATGGAATTTCTCTCTCGAAGAGGGATTGTCCGACAACATCTCAAGAGAGAGAACGTATGGGTAGGATTCCATATGCTTCGACAGTGGGATCTATCATGTATGCCATGACATGTATATGACTAGATGTGGCATACTCACTAGGGGTAGTGAGTAGATACCAATCTGATCCAGGGGAGATTCACTAAAAGGTTGTTAAAACCATCCTGAAGTATTTAAGAAATACTAAGGACCAGTGGCTTGTTTATGGTGAATCGGACTTGAGACTTATAGGGTTTACAGACTTTAGTTTCCAGTCTAATCACGATGACAGTAAAAGTGTGTCGGAATTTATTTTTATCCTTAATGGTGGGGCTATCTGCTGGAAGAGTTCCAAGCAACACACAGTGGCTGATTCAGTTTGCGAGGTGGAGTATGTCGCTGTATCAGATGCTGCCAAAGAAGCGGTGTGGCTGAGAAAATTCATCACCGAGCTCGGAGTAGCATCCTCCCTTGTTGGTCCAGTTTTGCTCTACTGTGACAGCTCTGGAGCCATTGCTCAGACGAAGGAACCCAAGGCACACCAGCAGACGAAGCATATTTTGCGCCACTACCATCTCATCCGAAAAATTATGGATCGAGGTGACGTCGACCTTCTGAAGATCGACGGAAAGGAGAACCTGGTCGACCCATTCACTAAAGCCATTGTGGTGAAGGAGTTCGACGACTACAAGTCGAAGATGGGTATTAGATACTGCACCGATTGGCTTTAGGCCAAGTGGAAGATTGTTGGGAATAGTGTCTCAAAGCCAATCATCAGTCTGTTGACGGTTATGCTCATTTTTGTATATGTACATGAATTATGAATTAATAAAAATTATTTTGATATTTTTCATCACAAAATATTTCATCTTCTAATGAACTCCTATGTTGTAGTGTAGTCCTTAGGACTATTTAGACTCGACAAAGGAGGATTTGTCATTTAGTCCTTAAATCTGTTCGTGACCAAATGATACGTTGTTACCAAGGATGACAACATTTATCAAGCATAGGTCGTTGTGTGCCATATAGGTTGGTTGTCCTCTTAACCAATGAGTGTGGAGACACTGGTATGGCATACAGGTGAGATGTAGGGGTACATCTGCACTGAACGTGACCGACTCTGGAGCTATTTCTGCTGTCAAGATTTGCTCTGATGGAATATGGGTATAAATGTCTCTCCGACCTGAGACCGTCACGGTGACTTGCAAGCAACTCACTGCACTTAGGCACTAGACTACCTGAATTTCTAATTCAGTGACGGAAGGCTGTTGGGTGTAGTCAAGTATTTGACTTGTCGGTGCGTGTGTCAAGATGGGATTGACCACTCCAGTTTAAGAACTGTGTACAGTCGTGTTTCAATTTAGCAAAACCTTAGCCAGGGTAGTCTTTGTGAGGAGTCACAGGACTATTTGAGTTGAGCACGATTCGGATGATCTAATCAGGGTTGACAGTTTAACCCTGAGTCATCCTAAACACAGAGGTCAAAAGGATGAATTATACAGTAACCATATTCATGTAGGTTTTGAGTGTTGCGATTGTGATAATTCGACCTATCTGGTCATCAGGTACTATTGCTAGATGATCACTTCGATTAGTACAGGAATTGGTTCCTATGCTATCGGCTTAGGTTCGAACCTGCAGGGTCACACACATTAGAGGTTCCTATCTGATGGCTGATGAAGAATCATAATGCTTGTGAACTAGGAGTCCTACGTGTCTGGGACTCTATGATCGAGAATCAGGATTCTCTGATCATGAGTCCCACACATTTTGGGTACCGGGGTCAAGAGTCCCACTGGTTTGGGACTCTTCGATCAGGGTTATATATCGATGAATTCTGATGCTCGATTACCCATCGAATTTAGACTCAATATTTATGGAAGGTTTAATTAGTGATTTGATCATTAATTAACTTAATTTGATTGAGTAATTATTTTTAGATCAAGTCCAATTGAATTGGATTCAGTTGGGTTTGACCCGATTAGGTTAAGAGTTGACCTAATCATCGAGATGGTTTGATCCCTGATTTGATCAGGGGTTGGGCTTAATCAATTTCTGATTTGATTAAGATTTTATTGAGTCTAATTAAGCCTAATTAAGTCTAATTAAATTGGATTTAAATTAGTCTAATTGGATCTAACTTATTTGGTTCAATTAGGTTGGTTTAAATAATGAAACCACCTTGACCCATTCTCTCTGCGCCACCTCACTTCTACTGCGCCCATTTGAATTCACGAGAAGAAAGTTCTTATGAATTTTTCCTCACGCAAAGCCCTCCTCACGCCCTACTTTAATGCGCCAAATGAGTGGATATGGATGATTGGTTGGCCATTCAAATTCAAAACAAAGTTTGAATTTGAATGAGCAACCAATCTTAGCACCTTGACCTTATCCTCTTTTAGTGCCCCATTTATTACACGAGAAATTGTTTCTCATGAAATCACTCACACACAAATTAAGCCACGCCCTCCTCTTCTCACGCCCTTAGTGGATAGGGATAAATTGATTTCCATTTGAATTCAAAATTTGATTTGAATTCAAATGTGCAATTACTCATCTTTATCTTCTCACGTGGATAAGATGTTTGACATTGTTTTAAAAGGAGGAGAAGAGTAGGGTGTGTGCGAGAAAAATTTTGGAGAGAAAATCTGGGCGTGAAGAATCCTTGTGTGCAAGGTGAAGGTCTATATCCTTCCGAGAGAAAAAAAAAAAAAGAAAAAGTGTGCGCAGGGTTTCAGTGAGTTCTTCAAGGTTTCAGTCTGGAGTTGGAAAGTGAGAAGGTGAGCTACGAGTGTCGTGAGCCCACCAAATTTTAGAAAGATCTTCAACATCCTTTCAAGCATGTCTGTTGATGATCTAGAGCATCCAAAGAATTGGTAGACATCGATCGAAGGAGTTCGATCAGTATCGACCGTCGAAAGAGCTCTACAATGAGCTAGCACTCGTGAGGAGTCGATCAGACCGGAAGCTTCATGTGGACGATCCGCAGAGGCCAGACACACTGTGTGGCTGCATCGTGATGATCAGACTCTCTCAACGGTGATCAGATTACGGCGATCTACTACCCCCACAAAGGTATTATGTTCTGAACACATTACAGTAAAGTGTTTACTGTTCAAATTCGAATTTCAAATTTAAATGCATGCATACTATATATCATATTTAGATCCTAGTATAGGGTAAATTTTTATTAATTAATTAGATTAATTAATAATTTTCACTATAAAATAATGATTTTGAAAAAATTTTAAATTACCATTTTACCCCTGCACTGAATTTTTCCCACAGTGCAACTTGCTTGCCAAGGAAAATTCTTTTGATTTTAATAAAGATTGCCTAACTGCTTATAATAAACTCAAAACTACCTTAACCACTGCACCAATCATAAGATCTCTGGATTGGACCCTACCATTTGAAATTATGTGTGATGCTTCTGATTATGCTATAGGGGCAGTCCTTGGGCAAAGATTTAATTGGGAACCGCATGTAATTTATTATGCAAGTAAAACTCTTTTAGATGCTCAATTGAATTACACCACGACTGAAAAGGAGTTACTCGCTGTTGTGTTTGCCCTAGATAAATTTAGATCATACTTTTTGGGCTCCAAGGTCCTAGTATACTCCGATCATGCAGCACTGAAACATCTGCTATCCAAAAAAGATACAAAACCTAGGCTGATTAGATGGATCCTCCTATTATAAAAATTTGATTTAGAAATTTTAGACAAAAAGGGCTCCAAAAACTTGGTAGCAGATCATATTTCTAGGATCCTGGTAGAACAAAATAAAGAAATGATTAGAGATAGGTTTTCGGATGAACAACTCTTTTCAATCTCTTCCACTAATCTTCCCTGGTTCGCTCATATAGTCAATTACTTGGCAGTGGGACAAATCCCATCTCACTGGACCCAACAAGAGAAAAATAGATTTTTCTCCCAAGTAAAGTACTATTTCTGGGAAGAACCAGAATTGTTCAAATATTGCCCAGATCAAGTAATCCGACGTTGTATCTCCGAGTGTGAAGTCCAAAGTATTCTTACTTTCTGCCACTCGTTAGCATGTGGGGGATATTTTAGTCGAAGAAAAACTACAGCAAAGGTGTTGCAGAGTGGATTTTATTGGCTGATATTATTCAAAGATGCACATGAATTTGGTCGTAATTGCTTGCGATGCCAGCAAACAGGAAATATTTCTAGAAAAGATATGATACCCCTATCCTCTGTTCTTGTTGTAGAAATTTTTGATATTTAGGGAATTGATTTCATGGGACCCTTTCCCTTCTCATTTGGATTCGAGTATATTTTGGTAGTAGTAGACTACGTATCAAAATGGGTAGAGGCTATGGCAACCCGAACCAATGATCACAAAGTCGTGATCAAGTTTATTCAGCATAACATCTTTAGTCGATTTGGATGCCCAAGAGCCATAATTAGCGATGGGGGTACACACTTCACGAATAAGCACTTCGACATGCTAATGAAAAAATATGGAATAACTCATAAAGTTGCCACACCTTATCACCCCCAGACAAGTGGCCGAGTTAAGGTTTCCAATAGGGAGATCAAGCATATTCTTGAAAAAATGATAAGACCCGATAGAAAAGATTGGTCAGCACGCTTGGATAATGCATTATGGGCTTATCGAACTGCTTTTAAAACATCCATAGGAATATCTCCTTATCGACTTGTATTCGATAAAGCTTGTCATCTACCGGTGGAATTGGAACATCATGCATTTTGGGCCATACGGTAATTTAACTTTGACATGAAAAATGCAGGTTCCAATAGGAGACTTCAACTAAATGAACTTGACGAGCTACGGAATGAAGCGTATGAGAGTGCTAAAATTTATAAGGCTCGAACTAAAGCATACCATGACAAATTCATTGCACGAAAAATGTTCGAGTCCAATCAGAAAGTTTGGCTCTTCAATTCTAGGTTGCATTTGTTTCCTAAAAAACTTTGCTCACGTTAGGATGGACCTTTCATTGTAACTCAGGTATTTCCTCATGGAGCTATAGAACTCAAGAATCCTAAATAGGAGAACACCTTTAAAGTGAACGGTCAGCGATTGAAACCTTACATAGATGGAATTAGTGATGGAGAATTAATTGAATCTGTTGATCTAGTGGATCCAATACTGCCATGATACTCAATTCAGTCTGGCTGAAGATTTTAAACTTAGCGCTCCTGGGAGGCAACCCAGCTTATGCATTTCTTTCTATTATCTAGCTTATTTTTATTTTTATAGAAAAACTCAAGAAGGGCAATTAGCCAAGTTGGGGGAGCATCTCATCCAAGGCCCAGATGTAGTCATCAACCAATCACACCCACAAAGGAAGAACCCCTCACCTGACAATGAACGAGCGCATCAAATCCAGGTGGTATCTTTCATTGTAATTTCTTTCTCTATTCTACTTTGTTATTTTCTTCATCCATTGGGGGCAATGAAAATAGAGTTGGGGGGGAGAGATTTATTAAATTAATTAAGTCTTCAAGTATGACCATAATCAGTTTTGTGTACCAAATTTTGTCTTGATTTGAAGTAAATCAGGTGTTCTAACTGATAAATGATTAACAATTTAGACAATTTTAGAGATATTGAGGGGTAAATTATTAAGAAAGCCCAATAAATGGTAGGATTTAGATCAGAATAAATTCTAAAGTAATTTCAGAACCTTCGGCCCAATGATCTCAATAAAGAATCTACTTTATGAGGGTATAAGTGAAAAAATCAAGCTGTTGACGGTTGAGCAACCAAGTATTGTAATTGATTTGTTAATAAATAAAATATATTTGGCATCTTCATCATAAGCTTTCATCTTCTAATGAACTCCGTTGTTATGATGAAGTTCTTAGGACTATTTAAGTTTGATAAAGAGAGGATTTATCGATTAGTCCTTAAAATTATTCACGACCAAATGATAGGCTGTTAATAAGGACGACAGCTTCTATCGAGCATAGGTCGCTGTAGGCCATATGGGTTGGTTGTCCTCTTAACCAAAAAGTGTGGAGACACTGGTATGGCATACAGGTGAGATGTAAGGGTACATCATCATTGAACGTGATCAACTCCAGAGCATTCTGCTGTCGAGAATGTCTCTGATGGGATATAGGTATAAGTGTCCCTTAGACCTGAGATCGCCTCAGTGACTTGCAAGCAACTCACTATGCTTTGGTACTGGACTAACTGAATTTTTAATTCAGAGACGGAAGACTTCTGGACACAATCAAGTACTTGCGAAGTCAGAGTGTGATCGAGATGGGATTGACCACTCCAAGAGTTGGAGAAGAATGAGTCGCTGTATTTCAATTTAGCAAACCCTTGGCCAGGATAATCCATTAGATGAATTTGATATTTTGAAATACAATGTGGACAACCTGATCAGAGTTGATAGTTGAACTCTGGGATGTCCTATGATCATTTTGGTCAAGGGGATGAATTATATGAAAACTATATCCGCATGGGTTCTAAGGATGTTGTTCTATACATTCGACCTATCCGATCGTCGGATACCATTGCTAGATGGTCATTTCGATTGGTATAGGAATTTATTCCTATGCTACCGACTTAGGTTCTAACCTATGAGGTCACACACATTAGAGTTCATGATCCGATCGGATGGTTGATCAACGATTAAGAATCGTTCTAGGGTTAAATGATCAATACGATTGACATTTAACCCAGTGCAAGTATTGCAGGAGGATCTATTAGCAATTTGATTGCTGATTGGCTTAATTTGATTAAGTCAATGGACTGAGATTAAGTCTAATTAAATATAATTTAATTAGATTTAGTTTGGGCTTGATTGGATCAAGTCCAATTGATTTATTGGATAAGCCAAGTGCAAGGAAAAACTAGTCCTAGTTCAACTAGGACTTGGGTCAATCTAATTTCTAATTTGATTAGAAAATTAAATCAGATTTAAATCTAATTTAATCTGATTAAATTAGGTTTTTAATTGGGTTAAGACCTATTTTAATTGAGTTGATCTAATTTTGATTTGATTTAGTTTGGGAAACCAAATTAAAACAAGTCATAAGACAGAATCCTAGTAAGACTAGGATTCCACCTTGCGCCACATAATCCTTCTCCACGCCCTCTCTCTTATTCAATGCCAATCTCCACTTATTTTGTGCGACAAAAGCCCTCTCTCAGATCTCTCCCACATTCACAAAAGGTCTCCTCTCTTCTTTCTTACATGGAAGGTGGTTTGGATCAAATCTAAAAGGAATAAGTTTGGATTTCGAATTCTATGAGATAGAGTTTTAGAAATCCAAAACTCTTTCAATTTTGTACCAAATTTATTCAAATTTTTTTTTTGGAATTTTTGTAGCTTTTAGGGTATACATTGTGTACCCTTTTCTGGTGATCCATGCACAAAAATATGAAGGAGGTGCTCAAGAGTTGGGCGTCCCTTAACTTGCCATGTTTGGATAAGCCTTGACTAGGTGTTTGACCTAGACAAGGACTCTATCATATCTCTTTATATAAGATTAGTTTATTTGTGAAATTTTAGGAGAAGTCAGAGATTTGAGATACCTTTGTGCCATCCAAAAATCAAAGAGAAATACCTTTGGATCGTGGAGATATAAAAGACGCAAGTTTGGGTGTCTAGAGAGAAAAACGTGAAGAAGAAGAGGGTCTTCTTCTAGAGTTTTTGTTTTCATATCTTTCCTCCCTCCATCTTGAGTTTCCTGAGAGTGTCTCAGATCTGAAACTCCTCCTTCTACTTTCCATCTTTGGAAGAGTCCAAATCAAGAAGAAGGAGGCACCTGATCAACCATCAAAGAAGGATCAGTGCAGTACTAGCATACTGTGCTGATTTCCTGAAGCAGGACTTCTGATCGAGATTCGTGGGCTCGTGTGGACGACTCCTAGAGGCCAGACACGTGTGCGGCTTGCAACATCATCCTCAAACCCAGATCAACAAGGTTAGAACATCTAACTTGCAAGGTAATAGATCTGATCTATTGTTTAATACATACATTAGATGTAGTATAGAAACATGTTGATATGATCAACATGTAGTTCATGCTATATTTATATATTTTAATTTTTGATTTAATGCTATATAATAATCATATAATAGAATCTTAGATCTAAAGATTTTCTATTTTTAGAAAATAAATTTTGATTTATTTTAGTCTTCCGCTGTATGATCTTGAAAAAGTTTCAAGATCTAACCCTGAAACCCTAGATATGGTTCCTACAGCTTCTGATTATGCTATAGGGGCAGTCCTTGGGCAAAGATTTAATTGGGAACCGCATGTAATTTATTATGCAAGTAAAACTCTTTTAGATGCTCAATTGAATTACACCATGACTGAAAAGGAGTTACTCCCTGTTGTGTTTGCCCTAGATAAATTTAGATCATACTTTTTGGGCTCCAAGGTCCTAGTATACTTCGATCATGCAGCACTGAAACATCTGCTATCCAAAAAAGATACAAAACCTAGGCTGATTAGATGGATCCTTCTATTATAAGAATTTGATTTAGAAATTTTAGACAAAAAGGGCTCCAAAAACTTGGTAGCAGATCATATTTCTAGGATCCTGGTAGAACAAAATAAAGAAATGATTAGAGATAGGTTTTCGGATGAACAACTCTTTTCAATCTCTTCTACTGATCTTCCCTGGTTCGCTCATATAGTCAATTACTTGGCAGTGGGACAAATCCCATCTCACTGGACCCAACAAGAGAAAAATAGATTTTTCTCCTAAGTAAAGTACTATTTCTGGGAAGAACCAGAATTGTTCAAATATTGCCCTGATCAAGTAATCCGATGTTGTATCTCCGAGTGTGAAGTCCAAAGTATTCTTACTTTCTGCCACTCGTTAGCATGTGGGAGATATTTTAGTCGAAGAAAAACTACAGCAAAGGTGTTGCAGAGTGGATTTTATTGGCCGATATTATTCAAAGATGCACATAAATTTGGTCGTAATTGCTTGCGATGCCAGCAAATAGGAAATATTTCTAGAAAAGATATGATACCCCTGTCCCCTGTTCTTGTTGTAGAAATTTTTGATATTTGGAGAATTGATTTCATGGGACCCTTTCCCTCCTCATTTGGATTCGAGTATATTTTGGTAGCAGTAGACTACGTATCAAAATGGGTAGAGGCTATGGCAACCCGAACCAATGATCACAAAGTCATGATCAAGTTCATTTAGCATAACATCTTTAGTCGATTTGGATGCCCAAGAGCCATAATTAGCGATGGGGGTACACACTTCACGAATAAGCACTTCGACATGCTAATAAAAAAATATGAAATAACTCATAAAGTTGCCATACCTTATCACCCCCAGACAAGTGGCCGAGTTGAGGTTTCCAATAGGGAGATCAAGCATATTCTTGAAAAAACGATAAGACCCGATAGAAAAGATTGGTCAGCACGCTTGGATAATGCATTATGGGCTTATCGTACTACTTTTAAAATACCCATAGGAATGTCTCCTTATCGACTTGTATTCGATAAAGCTTGTCATCTACCGGTGGAATTGGAACATCATGCATTTTGGGCCATACGGTAATTTAACTTTGATATGGAAAATGCAGGTTCCAATAGGAGACTTCAACTAAATGAACTTGATGAGTTACGGAATGATGCGTATGAGAGTGCTAGAATTTATAAGGCTCGAACTAAAGCGTACCATGACAAATTCATTGCACGAAAAATGTTCGAGTCCAATCAGAAAGTTTGGCTCTTCAATTCTAGGTTGCATTTGTTTCCTGGAAAATTTTGTTCACGTTAGGATGGACCTTTCATTGTAACTCAGGTATTTCCTCATGGAGCTATAGAACTCAAGAATCCTAAACAGGAGAACACCTTTAAAGTGAACGGTCAGCGATTGAAACCTTACATAGATGGAATTAGTGATGGGGAATTAATTGAATCTGTTGATCTAGTGGATCCAATACTGCCATGATACTCAATTCAGTCTGGCTGAAGATTTTAAACTTAGCGCTCCTGGGAGGCAACCCAGCTTATGCATTTCTTTCTATTATCTAGCTTATTTTTATTTTTATAGAAAAACTCAAGAAGGGCAATTAGCCAAGTTGGGGAGAGCATCTCATCCAAGGCCTAGATGGAGTCATCAACCAATCACACCCACAAAGGAAGAACCCCTCACCTGACAATGAACGAGCGCATCAAATCCAGGTGGTATCTTTCATTGTAATTTCTTTCTCTTTTCTACTTTGTTATTTTGTTCATCCATTGGGGGCAATGGAAACAGAGTTGGGGAGGAGAGATTAATTAAATTAATTAAGTCTTCAAGTATGACCATAATCAGTTTTGTGTACCAAATTTTGTCTTGATTTGAAGTAAATCAGGTGTTCTAACTGATAAATGATTAACGATTTAGACAATTTTAGAGATATTGAGGGGCAAATTATTAAGAAAGCCCAATAAATGGTAAGATTTAGACCAGAACAAATTCTAAAGTAATTTCAGAACCTTCGGCCCAATGATCTCAATAAAGAATCTACTTTATGAGGGTATAAGTGAAAAAGTCAAAGTATGCAGAAAGTCTACCTTACAGTCTATTTAGATTAATAAAATAGGTTTTTAATATTTCTTACTGAGTAACCGAGTCCTTTCGCCTAAGTAAGTGTTATGGTTCGCATCAAAAGGTGGAATATAAAAGAATCTCTTGTAAAGTTAGTCTTAACTCGTAGCCTTTTTGACTCGAGTTAGTAAGCCTGAGGGGTGTTCTACACCTAATGCCCTAAAGCCAACTGGTTTGGGAGTCATTGGCTTAAAACTCGCTATAAGAGTCAATTAGAAAGCTTAAGAGGTTAGGACATTGCACTGACTATACATGCTCAAAAAAAAAAGTATAGGGGGGCTAAAATGCAAAAAGATACTACACTAAGCCCATAGTAAGTTAGAGGACTTAAAGAGTGAAGTAGAAAGTTGGCAAAAGAAAAACTTTAGAAATTTTTATGGACTTCACTCTACCACTAGATGGGTAGAATTGATAACCTAATGAAATATCCCTTTGATGATCTAGTCGGGTATCAATTGACTTAGAATTGCCAAGATAACTCTCATTTCTAGGACAATTTGGTATGTATTATTGATTTTACTCGAGGATGAGTAAAAGTTCAAATTGGGGGGTGTGATTAATACATTAATTATGCCACAAGAATATTATATCTATGCTATTTAATCTCTATTATTTTATATTTTTTAGGAATTATCAAGTATAAAGGCTTAATTACAGATCAACTATGTGACCAAGTCTGAGCTCGAATCCAAGTCGATTAGGTGTATATCCAAGTTATAATCACAACACCTGATGGACTAAGCAGATTGCATGAATTTAATGCAAGACTTGGCATGTGGATAGCACTTGACTTGTGGGCTGTGGTATTATGAAGATGGTACGCAAGCTTGGAACATGCATGGTTTTGCACGTAGTCCTCCCAGTGATTTAAAAGAAAGCTAGTTCACATGACAAAAATAGACTTTTTAGATGGGACCCATGCGATTTGGTGTTGGGAAGTTAACTATAAAAAGAGGCATGGCACGTGACTTTTTGGGATCAAGTGCTGGTAAGGTGCGGAACTGACGCGGATGCAGAATAGAATTTAAGAAATGATTTTCTGGCCCTGGATGCTATTTACGCGAGTTGAATTCAAGCTAATCTTCACACAGAACATGGTGTGGAAGTTTTTGACGCGATATGGATGTGGCTTGAATTTTTATTTAAAGAGAAACCATAGGAGCAAAGGAAAGGACACGCTGGACACCGCCATTCTCCATCTCTTCTCTATCATTCTCATCTAGCCTAGCCCTCCAAACATCCAAAAGCTTCCACCATCCATCACACACCAACCCCCCCCTCTTCCATCTCCAACCTTCCAAACAATTCATCTGCTTAACCCTAGAATGTCAGCGTGCAAGAGTTCCATGGAAGGCTAGACTCCAACTCGAAAAGACGATGAAGCCTACAACACAGATTTATTTTCTTTATCTTGTATTTATTTTCCATGCAATGAAATAAAGAATTATTTTATGCTTCATGCTCATTTGATATTCTTTCTTATTTCTTTAGAGGTTTGGATTGGACGTGTATGACTTATACTTTTCACAGACATGCCATGATCTACAGATACGGTACGTGCTAGGAAAGATAGATCGTTACATTTCAAATTCAAGTTTCTAACTGATAGTTGAGTTAAGGTAATCTATACTCTAGACGGACGAGCCATAATCCAAGGATACGGTTCGTACCTATCCGAGGTAAATTACGCTGCTTCTTAATTACAAATCTCATCATTGCGACATAAAAGTAAAAGAAAATAGAATCTGTTTTGCATGGTGGATTCTAAATTTTCGAGGTTTCTTTCCTATTCATTTTTCTTTCATGAATTAAATTTAAATTATTATTTTCTTAGTAATTAATTAAAATCAATCTTCTCTTTTTTTATTAATTATAAATAATTATTCGAGATCCTGTGGAAACGATCCTGATTCACCCTAACTACATAGTAAATTAGAATTGGATTTATTTTTGATGCCCTGACGACGTGCATCAGATGCCCCATACTGATCCTTCATGCCCTCTTTTAAGTGGATACATCCAACTTGATCAAATCAAGTGCCGTTCCATACAAACAATCAAAAAAATTGATTAAGAGTTTGAATCATTAATGCATATGATCCAAAATCTTAGGCACCCAACAATTGAAGTCCAATGAATCTAATTTATTAAGATTATTAGCAGATAATTAACTTAAATTAATTTTATCAAATAAATAATTTAAGTATAAAGAAAAAATTAGATTCAACCATGTGCTAGCAAGATTATTCGAAACCCAATAGGATTTCTCTAAATCCAATTGAGATTTCATAAATCCAATTGCTTATTCCAGATCTAATCTTTTTATTGGATGATCTCATAGGTTCAATTATATCTGGTAGTAAAATATACAATGATCTCTATCATAGTATCATTGAAACTCTTTTTATTGGATTGGAACAATTCCACTTTAACTCATCAATGATTATCGATCCTGAGCAACCCTAGTGAGCTCTCATAATGTGTCAATGACACCTAACAGTATATAGTGACAATCCAATAGAATCGAAAAAGAACATCAAAGTGTAGTTCATATGTAATTCAATCTCTCTATCATGAGTCTCGAATAGATGGCTGATCATGGATAAATCATCAAACTTCATCATTAGCCATATAATAGATTCGATTAGCTTAAGTCCAATTATGATCTTCATAAAAATTCTTTTCCATCATCACATTACTGTGGCCACAGACTCTCGAACTTAGCCTCTCAAATATCATAAAACTATTCCTCTTTATCAAGATCAATAAATTTTATCTAGATGCATATCTTACTCCTACAAAATCTACTATCACCAACATCTACTATAAGATCTCATCGAAGATATGTTTATGTGTCAGTCAAACTCCAGTAACCTTACTGCTAGCAATCGTATCATCACAGATCAAAGAACTATTCACACATGAAAGATAGGTGCCCTAAAGCCAATCAAATTTATATTTCGATGACACTTATCTTTGTAAAACCTCAATTCATATATTGATATTTATATATTAATAAATACATTCTTTGATTCATCATTTATAGCCGTGTCTTTCTATATTTAAACAATAATGATGAACTCCATAGATTAGGATAATAGTTTTTGGATCATGAAGTGGTCATACCTATAAGATCCAAAATCTTAAAATTCTAATCTAAAATCATTCTTAGTCATAGGAGTATTGAGTCAGAGATTAATATTCCAGATAGACTGGCACGTCCTATTTTTGCTCAATAGAGAGAGTGGCTGATCTTATAAGCTATTTATGTGAGATACTAATACAAAAATGTGGATGCTCATTAGGTAATTAGTTCACTGAATTGAACTACTAAAAGAGAACTTCTTATGGAATCCTTATATGTCAAAAGAAGATTCTCTAAGTGGGAGTAATGTAATTGGTCCTTAGACCTGAGACCACCATGAGATCTTTGTTGAGAATTATGTCTTAAAATCAATCGTATGATGATTAAGTTCTTTTTTTTATATAAATTATTGATAAATGAATAATAGGTATTTTGATATTTTTATCATAAAGTTATATCTTTCTTGAACTCTTGCGTTGTGATGAAGTCCTTAGAACTATGTTAGTATACGATAAAGAGAGAATTTATCGTATAGTTCTTAAATATGTTCGCGATCAAATAATACATCATTACAGGATGATGATATTTATCGAGTAGAGATCATTGTGTGCCATATGGATTGGTTATCCTCTTAACTAAGGAGTGTAGTGATACTGGTATGGCATACAAGTGAGATATAGGAGTACATTATCACTGAACAAGTGACTCACCTGCTAAGCATTTTGCTGTCAAGAACTATTCATAAAGTATATGGGTATATTATTCTTCAGACCCGAGATCACTATAGTAACTTGCAAGCAACTCACTGTGCTTTGATGTCGGACTATCTGAATTTCTAATGCAGTAATGAAAGGCTACTAGGTACAGTCAAGTACTTGCAAAGCTGTGTGTGGATCAAGATAGAATTGACCTCTCTAGATTATTAGAGTTGATGTATCACTGTATTTTAATTTAGTAAAGTCTTGATCAGGATAATCCATGAGATGAATTTAAAAAGTTGAAATATAATGTGGATGAAGCAATCTCGATTGACAGTTAACCTGAGACCATCGTAGAGCATTCAGAGTCAAAAGGATGAATTATACGATAATCATGTGTATGAATTTTAAAATATTTTTTATGATAATTTAATATATTTAAACATCGAAAATCATTGCTAGATGATATCTCGATTAGTGCAGGAATTGATTCTTACGCTATCGGCTTAGTGTTTGAACCTATGGAGTCACGCACACAAGTCAGACAAAGAGAAAAAAATTGATCTATATTTATATATCCAATTTAGAAGTACTTGATTTGATTGAACATATAAGCTAACTTGATTGAGAATTAAGTTATGGATCAAATGAGATTGAAGAGTTGACTATGTCTAGCTAGCACTGCACATGAGGTTCAGGTTCAATCTCGGGGATGAACAGTTTCTGATCTATGATTTATAAAGCATATGAAAGATTGAATTTAAATATTAATTAATTTTAGATTAGATCTAAATTAATTAAATTTAATTGAGTTCAAAATTTTAAGTTATACTTGGTACAAAAGTTCTAAAGAGTTTAAAATTAACAGCCTTTCGAAATTATTTCGAACTAGCTTCGAATTGAATTCGAATCGGATCTATTTTGGATGAGATATGAGAAATCTTTCTTGCATTAAGATTTTTCTCTCATATGAGCCAACCAACACCTAGAATAGTACTGGTTTGGAGCATCCCATATGGGTGAGGAATTGGGTGCAAAGTGGTTGTCATAAGTGATATCAATTCTATCTCATGTAGGAATCATGCTTTCATGAGTATTGACTGATTCAAATCAGATTTGAGTTAGGAGTCCTATACTTATTAGATCATAAAATTTATCTATAAATAGAGAGGGTCTCTACCTATGGATGCATTGTAAATAAATCAGATTGAGAGAAGAGAAAGAGAGAATGAGGTGTGAGAAAAGAGAGAGGTCCCTTCTTCTCATCTTTGGCATCTCTCCTTAGTGCCACCCCTTTCTCCTTGGCATGGGGCCCTTCTTGGATGTCCTCCTTACTGGTGTGAGGTGTCACACCAGCACCTCTCTTCTCTTATTTGATTGGATTGTGAAGGTGATTCAATCGGAGTTCATCCTGCTTTTCTGCGGCATCTGGCGTGCATGCAAAATAGAGGGTTTGCACATTCAAACCTCCATAAAAATTTAATTTAGATTATTTGAGATTTGATCTCTAATTTTATTATTAATCAGGTAAAAATTTGATCTTTATTCATGTAGATTAATAAAAAAAATTTTAGATGTAACCTGGGTCATCCGAAGAGAAATAATTTTTCTTCCCTTCAATTGGTATCAGAGCAGGTCTAAAATACATACATACATAACTAAATTTTTTTAGATTAATTACATGAGATGTAATTAAAATTTTTTGTCAAATATTAAATCTGATTTAAATCTATTTATATAAAATTTTTGATCTAATTTTGATTGGATTAGATGAGCATAATCAATTGTTGATTAAGGTGGTTATAAGTTTGTTATAACAGAATTTTGCTACTGCTAAATTTTGATGGAATAACAACATAAATTAAAATCTATTTTAAATTTATTTTAATAAAATTTTAATATTATTATTTCTATAATAAAGTAAAATTTATTTCAGATTTAAATTGAATCTGTTTCGATGGATATTTAGATCTAAATCCTATCGAAATTCAGCACTGCACGAAAATAGATTTTATCAAAAATTTATTTCTTATACATTCATGTTTGTATCTAATTAATTTTTTATATGATATAAAATCTAAAATTTATATTTTATAATCAATATAAGATACGTTTCAGATCTAATATGATGTATATAATGCATCAAATCTAATTAGATTAGATGAAGAACATGATTGATAAGATCAAAGACATATTCATGACATAAATAATTTTGTCAATAATTGTATGTTGATATGATTATATATAAAATTAAATTTTAGATCTTAGTAGTTTAGTACTCGAATTGATGAGATCATCAGACCATCTGATCATAGGAGATTGAAGAGATTAATCTCTCTTTTGCCTATTCGATGGATTCTCTTATGACGTGTAAGGGTGTCATCGTGATCCGATTTTATGAAAAAAAAAGTGAGTAGATTTTTATATATTATTTTGATCATAAATATACTTAGATTAGATTTAAAATGATTTATGATTCATTATAATATGATAAAATTCAGATATAAAATTATTTTAGATCTGAATTACATGTTACATAAAATGTAATCGATATTGATCTAAAAATTGTCATGATGTATGAGATGTATGTATGAAGTTTAGATCATACCTATGCATGTTTAATTATTAAATATATTATAAAAAATTATTTTTATAAATTAAAATATATGGTATGCTTCATCTAAAATTTTTGTAGAATAGTTCTACAGACTGAACATACATTTCACACACTTAATTTTGAATTAAGCTTTGAATGATCTAGATTTGAAAATTGAAGATTATTAAGATATCACATAAAATGATGGGCAAAGGGTTAGCTTGAATCAGATCCTTCTAATGGGTTAGACCTAGGGTTAGAAACACATATAGACCAAATAGAGAAATTGATTAAATCTAATCAAGTGTTGAATTAGATTAGGTCAGAATTTCTCTAGATCAATCTTAATTATTGAAGTTTGATCAAGTCCATGTATTTGACCCAAATAAACGAACCATGATCATGACTTTGTAGTTGAGCCCAAATTTCTAGTGGATCAAATCAAAACTAATTAATCAGTTGATGTCTAAAGTAAATTTGACAGATTTGATCAAGTAATTTTTAATTAGAAGCTATTCACCTAGATGCATCTACGGTGAGTTAAGGGCACATTCCTCCCACTAATCTCATTTACCTGACTGACATGGTAGATTATATTTTGATTAGGTCACTAGTCGATTCGTGTAGACCAATGCTATTAAGATGAATTAGTGTGACTGATTAAGGTATCTTTAGATCTATTTGTGTTTAATCCTCTATATGATTTGGTGAAGTCAGTGAAAGAATTTGCAGCTTACAGGTCGACTTCTTCTCTTATTCTCAGATCAATTAAATCAAATCCTCTAAATTATTAGATTCATAAAATGATAGAGTTATAAGATAACATGGTCATAACCTCCTATTAAAATGCATGATAATGAGTCCAATATTCTAACTAGACATTGGAGGTGCCACACGCTTGGTGTCTATTATGTATTGAAATTATCATTCATCATATGATCATCATGATGTACCTTCAGATCAATACTCAGGTTGGCTGAGCCACACTCAGATCTAAACATCTATTTGTTGGATGTACTTAGTTTGTCATGTTAATGATTGGACCTAACTAGGATTTTTAGTAGAGGTGCCATACACCTACTGAAGGGATGCCTGGGCCAAAACCTAATTGCTAGAAGTTGTTTGGAGAAATAATTGATTATGAACCTACCCATAGATGCACTAAGGTTGGCCAACTCATATTCGAACCTAAATGCAGTCTGTGTGGATTTTAGTATCCACTAAGAAATTAGTGTAATTCCTCGAGTTGGAGGTAGAAGCTACCAATTCGTTAAATAGTGAGAGGACCTTTAGACTAAAGTCCATATCTCTTTGAGATTAAAAAATAATTTATATACTAATAGACTTATATTTTTCTTTTAGTTATGGCTAATACACTATCCCTTCATACGCTGTTAGACAACGACAAGCTCTTTGGAGCCAACTTTGATAGCTGGTATCGAAAGTTGAAGATCATCTTAGAGTACGAGAGAATTTTATATGTTCTTACAGATGAGGCACCTGAAGAACCTGCAGCCAACACTTCTCATGCTGTGAGAAATACTTACGTAAAGTGGTTTAATGACCATATGATTGTACATTGTGTGATGAGGGCAGCTATGAACAACGAGCTTAACGATAAGTTCGAGGATGCGCAGCTAGAGGAGATCATTCAAATATTGAATGAGTTCTTCGGTACCCCAAAAGATGCGGAGAAACACAAAACCTCTTGCGAATGTTTAATGCCCATATACGAGAGGAAGCTTTAGTTATCGATCATGTATTGTACATGATTGAGCAAATTGAATACCTTAGCAAACTTGACTTTTCATTGCATGAACAGTTAGGCAAAGATGCTATCCTTAATTCGCTAGTGAAATTCTACCTACCATTTCTCAGTCATCATAGAATGACGAAGCCTACAATGAACTACTATAGTTTGCTAGGGTTGCTGCAAACTTTTGAGAAGGATCACTAGCTCCAGAAGGAGCCAGTGAATTTAGTAGGAGGATCATCTACAGGGCGTCGATCTTCTAGGAGAAAAAAGAAGAAAAAAGTGCAGAAATCCCATGCCGTCGATCCTAAGCAGAGCAAAATATCAAAAGTCGATAAGAGTCAGGTAGAATGCTTCTTCTGTAAGAAGCTGAGTCATTGAAAAAGGAATTATACTACTTATATAGCCACCCTTGATCCAAACAGGCCTAAGAATAAAAGAAAGAAGTAAGTGGTTGCTTCACAAGATACTTATATGATAACTCTTTATAATTTCTCTATTTGTGATACTACTATCTGGGTATTAGATATCGAAAGTTTTATTAATATATGCAATTCGTTGCAGGGACTATAAGTAAGTAGAAAGTTTCGAGAGGGCGAGCGGTTCCTTAACATTGGGGATGAAAGTCTTGTTCTAGTTCTGGCCTTGAAACTTTACAGCTTATCTTTGAGTTCAATAGTATCATGTTAGATGATTGTCATTATTGTTCCTCCTTTATGATGAATGTTATCTCTATAGGCCTTTTGACCAAACTTGGTTACAAGTTTATAATAAAGGATGATTTTTGTGATATTTCTTTATGAATGATACTGCAATTATGCATAGATAATTAGTTAGGGTTCCTATCAACTAGTCGAGTGGGGAGTAGAGAAGGGTATATGGTTGACCCAGGCAGCGAAGGCTTCCACAAGAAGCTAGCCACAGCATACCCTAGAACAAGCACATTGAAGCGGTCAGAGGAGAGGGCCTTAGGAGGCGGACTCATCGCCCTGGGGCGGAGAACTAGCATAAAGCCATAACTCTCTGGGCATCAAATGCAACCCATGCCTAGCATCCAATCAGCTACATCACACTCTTCTGAGTGGAAAAGGTTCGAGTGAAAGCCAGCTGCATGAAATACATCATAAAATATTGTATATACATAATATCATGGCCTATTAGTATAATATACATAGCCAGCAAATGTCCTAGATTAGATAATGTCAGTGAATCCTACCTTTGGCATTGTAGGCTTGGTCATATGAATAAGAATATGATTGATAGGTTGATCAAGGAATGTATCTTTAAGATAGATGATTCTGAATCATTACCAACCTGCGATCCTATCTACTTGGTAAGATGACTAAGTCACCTTTTAAGAGAAAAGGTGAAAGAGCCAGCGATGTCCTAGGTCTAATACATACTGATGTATGTGGACCTATGAATATAAGTGCCAGCAGAAAATACTACTACTTCATTATATTTACAGATGATCTATCGAGGTATGGGTATGTCTATCTTATGAAGCATAAGTCAGAATCATTTGAAATATTCAAACGATTCTATACTGAAGTAGAGAAACAGACTGGGAAGAGTATTAAGATCCTTCAGTCAGACCGACGTGGTGAATACCTCACCAATGAATTTCTAACATATCTAGAAGAGAAGGGATTCTCTCATAATGGACCCCTCTTGAAACACCACAAATAACAAAATATCGGAGAGGAGGAATCAAACTTTGTTAGATATAGTTTGATCCATAATGGGCTTTGTGAGTCTGTGATAAGTGATATATTTTTGTATTTATTGTAGATATTTTTGATAATTTATGGTGCTAACATCTTTTTAAAAAACTTAATTTCATAAATAAATTAGATTTTCTTACAAAAATAGATAATTTTTTAAAAAAATAAAATTAGAGTATATTCATGAAAAATAGATGTTGATTTAATTAAGCAATTTAAGCACCAAAATGATAAAATTTTTTTGAAAAATTTAATGTATATATTTTTTTCAATTTTTTAGGCAAAAATTGGAGTGAAAATCAAGCAAAAATATCTTAAAAAATAATTTTTATTACCTTTGGTACATGATGGACAGATCGTTCGATCCACAGTCGATGGTGTGGTCCACAGGAATACTTTCACGGTGCACAGTGCGGCTCACGGGCGAGGTGAAGGTTTTGCACGATCCAACAATTGGAAATTGATCTGGAGGTTGATCCAATGGTTGACATCATTTTCGAGTTTGAATAAAAAATTTAGGATGTTGATCGACGGTCCAGATTCCATCTGAGACTTGATCCGATGGTTGGTATTCATCCCGACTGTGTTAAAGAGATAAAAGGCACGATCCGATAGCTGTCAGCATCTTCGACTATATTAAGAAGATAAAGTGTGCCATCCGACGGTCAGAATTCAATCTATCATGCGATCGGATAGCTGTGGTGGATCCCAATAGAGAGAAGGACTTAAACATGGATTTTTGATTTAATCTGAGCAGTCCATTGAAGATCTAACGTCTAGAATTAAATTATACAAGTATAATATGATTTCTAAGGATTTTGGGACTCCTTTTACTATAAAAAAAAGATAAAAAATTCACCTATAAATAGGAGGTCCGAGAATAAGTCTTGAGAGAAGAAAAAATTAGTAGAAAGCTAAGAAAAAAATTAGAGAAAAAATTAAATAGTTTTAGAGACCCAAAGAGAAGAAGAAGAGAAGTCGGTTCGCTCTATGGAGTACGAAAAAAGAAGGAGAGATCATCAATCATCTTTCCGACCAGGCTAGACTGATCAACTTTAGATCTTTGTTATAATTTTATTTTTATTTTTATTTTATTATTTTTTTAATTTTTTTGTACTTAAATTTTAATTTTAATTAATGTAAAATTTATTTTCTTGCACTTTAAATTCCTATCTTTTATTTTTATTACAAGTAGATGCTAGGATCTAATTAGTAGATCTTAGTACCAATTTATTTTATGTACTTTAAATTTTTATTATTTATTTTTATTTCAAGTAAAAGTTAGGATCTAAATAGTAGATCTTAGTATCAGATTTATTTTTTACACTTTTAACTTTTACTTTCCGACTTAAAATTGCTTTCTTCAAAACTTTATTTTCTTTCTATAAAATCAAAGATTTCAAAGTAAAATCCTGCCTTCTATATAGATTTGATCCGACTCACTATTTTTTTATATATTTTTAATTTTTATTGAAGTTAAAATTAGATTGATAATCATGGTGTCTTAACGACAACGTCGCGATCATATCAATTTTTGACGCCATTGCTCGAGAAGGCATCAATTTTAATATTTAATTTCTTTGATTTTCTTATGAATATAGCTTACTAATTTTTTTTAAATTTTTATGTAGAAAAAAAGATAGAAAGCTTCCAATTTTGTTTGGTGAGATCAATCCTAACCCTAACCCTAACTATTTTTTTAATATTAATTACTGTTTCTTTTCAAATTAATCTAAAATTCACCCACATAAATCTAATAAAAATTGCATGACAAGCATAAAAATTTAATTATTTAGAAACATTCATTATCTTAAATTTACTTTTGGTGATCGCTGGAGATAAGGTAAGCTTTCAAATTTGATTAGTTTCATATATCTAATTTTAGTTGCATAGAACTCTTTGTTTGAAATTGGTTGTGCATATTCATCTTAAATCAGTTTATGGGCAACACCTATAATAAGATAAAGTGGGGATTTTATTATCCTTTCTTAGTCCAAAAAGAGTCAACCAGCATCCCGCATTAATCCAAACCTAACTAAAATCAAGTAGACATTGGCCCTTAGGATCAATTGAGTTCAGTTTGAGTATTGTGGTGAAGTCAAGTGCAAAATAAGTTCGGACTCATCCCTGAAACTGGTGTCTAAGGCTAGAGATTACAAAGGCTCAATCTAAGTAGACTCATGGTTATTTAATTGATTTCATTAGCTTATCTGGCCAATCCAATTGGTGTCTAAGGCAAGCAACGGGGGGACCCCCACGACCCCAGCTCTTACCTGACTAGTTGAAGGAAGTGAGAACAAACCTAATTTGTATTTAGGCTAAACCACTCTATATCGAACTGTTAGATCTAAAAAATTTGTAGGTGTCTGGGTTTAATTGCTTGCTAACTTGATTACAATTAACACTTAACTACAACTAATTCTTCTCACCTTTCATCTTTAGGTCTAGGGCATTCTTAAGATTCTCACTTTTAGAATTTCTCTCTCTTTCTTCCTCTTCTCTTTTCCTTTCTCCCTCTGCTAAAAAAAAAAAAACTCAATCACAGATTAGGATTTGCACTGGTATATGAACGGTAGGAGATCTCTTTATCCTGACCTTGTTGAACCTAATCTTGAAATTGAATGGCTGATCCACGCTAAACCTAAAAATCTAATGGTAGGAGACCCTAGAGAACTGTTGGGAAATGTGTCCCAAAAAGCCAATCGTCAAGCTGTTGACGGTTGAGCAACCAAGTATTGTAATTGATTTGTTAATAAATAAAATATATTTGGCATCTTCATCATAAGCTTTCATCTTCTAATGAACTCCATTGTTATGATGAAGTCCTTAGGACTATTTAAGTTCGATAAAGAGAGAATTTATCGATTAGTCCTTAAAATTGTTCACGACCAAATGATAGACTGTTAATAAGGACGACAGCTTCTATCGAGCATAGGTCGCTGTAGGCCATATGGGTTGGTTGTCCTCTTAATCAAGGAGTGTGGAGATACTGGTATGACATACAGGTGAGATGTAAGGGTACATCATCATTGAACGTGACCAACTCCAGAGTATTCTGCTGTCGAGAATGTCTCTGATGGGATATAGGTATAAGTGTCCCTTAGACTTGAGATCGCCTCAGTGACTTGCAAGCAACTCACTGTGCTTTGATACTGGACTAACTAAATTTCTAATTTAGGGATGGAAGGCTTCTGGGCACAGTCAAGTACTTGCAAAGTCAGAGTGTGATCGAGATGGGATTGACCACTCCAAGAGTAGGAGAAGAATGAGTCGCTGTATTTTAATTTAGCAAAACCTTGGCCAGGGTAATCCATCAGATGGATTTGATATTTTGAAATACAATGTGGACAACCTGATCAGAGTTGACAGTTGAACTTTGGGGTGTCCTATGATCATTTTGGTCAAGGGGATGAATTATATGAAAACTATATCTGCATGGGTTCTAAGGATGTTGTTCTACACATTCGACCTATTCGGTCGTCGGGTACCATTGCTAGATGGTCACTTCGATTGGTACAAAAATTTATTTCTGTGCTACCGGCTTAGGTTCGAACCTATGAGATCACACACATTAGAGTTCATGATCCGATCGGATGGTTGATCAACGATTAAGAATTATTCTAGGGTTAAATGATCAATATGATTGACATTTAACCTAGTGCAAGTGTTGTAGGAGGATCGATTAGCAATTCGATTGCTAATTGACTTAATTTGATTAAGCCAATGGGCTGAGATTAAATCTAATTAAATATGATTTAATTAGATTTAGTTTGGACTTGATTGGATCAAGTCCAATTGGTTTATTGGATAAGCCAAGTGCAAGAAAAAACTAGTCCTAGTTCAACTAGGACTCGGGTCAATCTAATTTCTAATTTGATTAGAAAATTAAATCAGATTTAAATCTAATTTAATCTGATTAAATTAAATTTTTAATTGGGTTAAGATCTATTTTAATTAGGTTGATCTAATTTTAATTTGATTTGATTTGAGAAATCAAATTAAAACAAGTCATGAGATAGAATCCTAGTAAGACTAGGATTCCACCTTGCGCCACATAAGCCTTCCCCACGCCCTCTCTCTCATTCAACACCAATCTCCTCTTATTTTGTGCGACAAAAGCCCTCTTCCAGGTCTCTCCCACGTTCACAAAAGGTCTCCTCTCTTCTTTCTTACATGGAAGGTGGTTTGGATCAAATCAAAAAGGAATAAGTTTGGATTTCAAATTCTATGAGATAGAGTTTTAGAAATCCAAAACTCTTTCAATTTTGCACCGAATCTATCCAAATTTTTTTTGAAATTTTTATGGATTTTAGGGTACACATTATGTATCCTTTTTTAGTGATCCATGTACAAAAATATGGAGGAGGTGCTCAAGAGTTGGGTGCCCCTTAACTTGCCATGTTTGGATAAGTCTTGACTAGGTATTTGACCTAGACAAGGACTCTATCATATCTCTCTGTATAAAATGAGTTTCTTTATGAAATTTTTGGAGAAGATATAAATTTGAGAGATATTTGAGCCATCCAAAAATCAAAAAGAAATACCTTTGGGTCGTGGAGATATAAAAGACACAAGTTAGGATGTCTAGAGAGAGAAACGAGAAGAAGAAGAGGGTCTTCTTCTAGGGTTGTTTGTTTTTCATATCTTTTCTCCCTCCATCTTGAGTTTCCTGAGAGTGTCTCAGATCTGAAACTCCTCCTTCTATTTTTTATCTTTGGAAGAGTTCAAATCAAGAAGAAGGAGATACCTGATCAACTATCAAAGAAGGATCAGCACAGTACTAGCATACTGTGCTGATTTCCTGAAGCAGGACTTCTGATCGAGATTCGTGGGCTTGTGTGGATGACTCCTAGAGGCCGAATGCATGTGCAGCTTGCAACATCATCCTCAAGCCCAGATCAGTGAGGTTAGAACATCTAACTTACAAGGTAATAGATCTGATCTATTGTTTAATACATACATTAGATGTAGTATAGAAACATGTTGATATGATTAACATGTAGTTCATGCTATATTTATATATTTTAATTTTTGATTTAATACTATGTAATAATCATGTAATAGGATCTTAGATCTAGAGATTCTCTAATTTTAAAAAATAAATTTTAATTTATTTTAGTCTTCCGCTGTATGATCTTGAAAAAGTTTCAAGATCTAACCCTGAAACCCTAGATCTGGTTCCTACAATTGGTATCAGAGCCTTGGTTCTTTATTAAATGATTATTTATACATGCTTAGATTATTTCTTATATTAGATCTAATTTATAATCTGATTATTAAATCTAAAATTAAAATTTTAGATCAATCACGAACTGCAAGGTTGTCCTGCTGTAAGGTTTACCCCTTACAGTGCAAAGGTTGTCCTAGTTTGTATAGATCTATCTTTAATCATAAATTTGTTAGATATCATCTAGATTAAATTTATAATTTATTAGATTTAAAAGGTATTTAAATCTGAAATAAAATCCTTTTGTTAATAATTTTTGTGCAAAGAAATTGTTTAAAGTTGAAACTGTTTCAATTACATGAACCGTTTAGATTAGATCTAAAGTAGTTTCATGTTTAATTTACTTGTATCTTGATTATGAATCAAACATGCAATATGGTTGGTAGAATCATATTATAAAATTATTTTACAAATATGAAAATTATTTTTTGAAAAGCCGAACCCGATCCTCAGCCCAAAACTTAATTAAGAATTAAGAAGTTGTTTGATTAGGCTCTAGGATTGTGAATTGAAGAACCTAAGACACAAACCATAACACATTGGGTTAATGGGTTAGTGAAAATTAGGTCCATTAATTGGGTTAGACCTATGGTTAGATTGAAGATGGACTTAATTAGAGAATTGACTAAATCTAATCAATTGTTGTCTTAGATTAGGTCAAGGATTCTCTAGATCAATTACAATAGTTGTAGTTGGTCAAGTCCATGTCTTTAACGAGAACCAAATGGACTTGATTCTTGGCTAAGCGGTCTAGCACGAACTGTTAGGTTGATCTAATCGAAACTAATTAAACCAGTTGGTGTCTAAGGTAAACCAGACCGGTGGTTTTTAATTGGGAGCCCGCTTACTTGGCCATTTCTGATGGTGTCTAAGGCAAGCTTTGGCAGACCCTTCCATTGATCGAACTTACCTGACCTCTTGGTGAAATTATGTTTTGATCGGATCACTTGACTATTCGAGCTGACCCATGTCAGCTAGGTAAATCAGTGTGACTGATTTAGGTGCTCCTAGACCAGCCCTGATCTCCCTTAAGCTGACTTGGTGAAGCCAGTAGGAGGATCATGATAAGCTGGTTCATCTGACTTCATCCTCTATATTATTTAAATCCTCTAAAATTATTAGGTCCTTAAAATGATAAAGTTATGGAGATAACTGAATCATAGCCTCCCATTAAGGTGTTTGATAATGAGTCCATTAACTCAATAATCATTGCAGACCCAAAGGCCTGGTGCTTGTTGACTAATGAAATTATCACTCATCATATGACGACTTGAAAGTGTCTCTCTAATGGTGGTTAGGTGAGCCAACCAAAGTTGGGCTTAATCATTCGTTGGTTAGATACACCAAGTATGATCATGTTAATGGTTGGACCTAACCGGATCCTTACAGTGGAGGCCAAAGCCTACTGATTAGGTTTCTGGGGCAAAATTAAAATTACTAGAAATTGTTTAGAGAAACAATTGGTTATGAACCTACCCTTAGATGTACATGGGTTGGCCAACCAAAGTTGGGCTTGTGTGCAGTCTAAGTGGATTCTAGTACCCACTAAGGAATTAGGGTAATTCCTCGAATTGGAGGTAGAGGCTACCAATTCGAATAAAATAGTGGGAGAAACCTTTTGATTAAAGTCCAAATCCTTAGGTTTAATGAATCAATTACTAATTAGGTTATGTTCTCTTTTGTGCAAATATGGCCACTTCCCTATCGCTCCGATCATTGTTGGACAATGATAAGTTGGTGGGACCCAACTTTGGTAGCTGGTACCGAAAGTTGAAGATAGTCCTGGAGCATGAACGGATCCTATATGTGATAATGGATCCTGCACCTGAGGAGCCAGCTATCAATGCACGTGGAACAGTTAGAGACACTTACCAGAAGTGGCTTAGTGACTGGACCACGGTGCGCTGTATCATGCTAGCTGCTATGAGCGACGAGTTCAATCACAGATTCGAGACGGCTCAGCCAAAGGACATTCTTCAAGTGTTGGAGGATGTTTTTGGCACACCCGATGACGTGGAGAAGCACAAGACTAGTTGTGCTATCTTCAACGCCAAAATGCGGGATGGTGCCTCTATCACTGATCATGTATTGTACATGATCGAGCTGATGGAACGATTGAGCAAGCTCAGCTTTCTCTTGCATGAGTAGCTTGGGAAAGATGTAATACTGAACTCGCTGCCCAAGTCTTATCTCCCATTCCTCACTCATTATAGATTGACAAAGCCTGAAGTAAACTACCACGGGTTACTGGGGTTGCTTCAGAACTTTGAGAAGGATCACTAACTTCACAAGGAGTCGGTGAACTCAGTGGGAGGTTCGTCTTCTGGTTCTCGACCCTTTGAAAAGGAAGAAGAAAGTGAGAAGGTGCAAGTTCAGGCTGGGACATCTGTGCAGAGCCAGACCAAAAAGATCAAGCCTGATAAGAGTCTATTCTACTGGCAAGTACCCTAGATTAGATAGTATGTCAGATATCTACTTATGGCACTGTAGGCTAGGTCATATAAATAAGAACAGAATAAACAGGTTGATTCAAGAGGGAATCCTCGAAGTCAGTGATTGTGAATCACTTCCAACCTGTGAGTCTTGTCTTCTTGGTAAAATGACCAAGTCACCTTTTACTGAAAAAGGTGAGAGAGCTACTGAGCTCTTGGGCCTAGTACATACTGATGTATGCGGGCCCATGAGCACCAGTGCTAGAGGTGGATATTTCTACTTCATAACTTCACGGATGACCTATCCCGATATGGATATGTCTATCTGATGAAACATAAGTCGGATTCATTTGAAATGTTCAAACGATTCCGAAGTGAAGTAGAAAAATAAACTGAGAAGAGTATTAAAACTCTTCGATCTGATCGAGGAGGAGAATACCTTTCTAGTGAGTTTCTCACATATCTAGGAGAGAATGGGATTCTCTCCCAATGGACTCCTCCAGGAACACCACAGCATAATGGTGTGTCTGAAAGGAGGAATCGGACTCTGTTAGACATGGTCCGATCCATGATGGGTTTTGCTAGCTTGCTGATATCCTTCTGGGGATATGCACTCGAATCGGCCTGTTATCTGTTAAATAGGATTCCAAGTAAGTCTATAATTAAGACTCCATATGAGATATGGACGGGACGTAAGCCAGCACTTTCACACCTTAGGGTCTGGGGGTGCCCGACCTATGTCAAACGATTAGTCACAGACAAACTTGGACCTAGGTCTGACAAATGCTCATTCATAGGGTACCCCAAAGAGACAAAAAGATATTTTTTCTACCATGCTGATGAATAAAAGGTGTTCATCAGCCTTAAGGCAATCTTTTTAGAAAAGGAGTTCCTTGGTGAAGGAACCGTTGCCTCTAAGGTTGACCTTGATGAAGTTCAACAGGTAGAAGGACCGACACCAATAGCTGAACCTGAGTCGGATATGATTACATCAGATCCGGAGCCCAATATACCTTCACCATTAAGGCAATCAGGTAGAGTACCGCGTCAGCCGGACAGATACTACAGTTTCTTGGTCCGGGATGGTGATCCCATCGAACTTGATGAGAATAATGAGGATCCAATCACCTATATGGATGCAATGCAGAGACCTGATTTCGAGAAATGGCTTGAAGCCATGAAATTCAAAATGGAGTCCATGAAGGTCAACGATGTATGGACATTGGTTGACCCACCTGAAGGGTTAAACCCATTGGGTGTAAATGGGTCTTCAAAACGAAGAGGGGCACAGACGGAAAGGTGGAGACCTATAAAGCCCGTCTGGTCGCCAAGGGGTATCGTCAACATTATGGTATTGACTATGACGAGATGTTTTCCTCTGTGGCAATGCTCAAATCCATTCGGATAATGCTTGCAATAGCTGTCCATCTGGATAATGAGATCTGACAGATGGATGTAAAGACAGCTTTCCTGAATGAAGAGCTGACCAAAGAGGTGTATATGATACAACCTGAGGAGTTTACATCCACAGATGAGTCCAAGGTGTGCAAGCTTTAGAGATCCATTTATGGACTGAAGCAAGCTTCTTGGAGTTGGAACATGCATTTTGATAAGGTGATCAAAACGTATGGCTTCATTAAGAATGGAGAAGAGCCCTGCATCTACAAATGGGCAAATGGTCCAGTTGTGGTATTTCTTGTCTTGTACGTGGATGACATTCTCTTAATCGAAAATGACATCCCCGCACTACAGGGAATAAAAGTTTGGTTGTCATCACAGTTCTCCATGAAGGACTTGGGTGAAGCATCCTACATCCTAGGGAAGAAGATCTATAGGGATAGATCTAAAAGGATGCTTGGGTTATCCCAGTCCATGTACATAGACACTGTGCTGAAGAGGTTCAGCATGGAGAATTCCAAGAAGGGCTATCTACCGATAGGCCATGGAATTTCTCTCTCTAAGAAGGATTGTCCGATAACTCCTGAAGAGAAAGAGCGTATGAGCAGAGTCCCATATGCTTCAGCCGTGGGATCTATCATGTACACCATGACATGTACAAGACCAGATGTGGCATACTCACTAGGAGTAGTGAGTAGATACCAATCTGATCCTGGAGAAAATTACTGGAAAGTGGTTAAAGCCATCCTTAAGTATTTGAGAAATACTAAAGACCAATGGTTGGTTTATGGCGAGTCAGATCTGAAACTTGTGGGGTTCACAGACTCTAGCTTTCAATCTGACCATGATGACAGCAGGAGCGTGTCGGGTTATATCTTTACTCTGAATGATGGAGCCATCTGCTGGAAGAGTTCCAAGCAGCATACTATGGCGGACTCTGTTTGTGAAGCAGAGTACATCGCAGCATCGGATGCCGCGAAGGAAGCTGTGTGGCTGAGGAAATTCATCAACGAGCTTGGAGTAGCACCCTCCCTCGATGGTCCGATCCTGCTCTACTGCGACAGCACTGGTGCCATAGCTCAGGCGAAGGAACCCAAAGTACATCAGCGGACGAAGCACATCTTGCATCGCTTCCACCTGGTCTGGGAGATCGTGGATCGAGGTGACATCGACCTTCAGAAGATCGACGGAAAGGAGAACCTGGCCGACCCCTTCACTAAAGCCCTGGCGATAAAGGAGTTCAACAACCACAAGTCGAAGATGGGTATTAGATACTGTGCCGAGTGGCTTTAGGACAAGTGGGAGTTGTTGGGAAATGTGTCCTAAAAAGTCAATCGTCAAGCTGTTGACGGTTGAGCAACCAAGTATTGTAATTGATTTATTAATAAATAAAATATATTTGGCATCTTCATCATAAGCTTTCATCTTCTAATGAACTCCGTTGTTATGATGAAGTCTTTAGGACTATTTAAGTTCGATAAAGAGAAGATTTATCGATTAGTCATTAAAACTGTTCACGACCAAATGATAGGCTGTTAATAAGGACGACAGCTTCTATCGAGCATAGATCGCTGTAGGCCATATGGGTTGGTTGTCCTCTTAATCAAGGAGTGTGGAGACACTGGTATGGCATACAGGTGAGATGTAAGGGTACATCATCATTGAACGTGACCAACTCCAGAGTATTCTGCTATCGAGAATGTTTTTGATGGGATATAGGTATAAGTATCCCTTAGACCTGAGATCGCCTCAGTGACTTGCAAGCAACTCACTGTGCTTTGGTACTGGACTAACTGAATTTTTAATTTAGGGACGGAGGGCTTCTGGGCACAGTCAAGTACTTGTGAAGTCAGAGTGTGATCGAGATGGGATTGACCACTCCAAGAGTTGGAGAAGAATGAGTCGCTGTATTTCAATTTAGCAAAACCTTGGCCAGGGTAATCCATCAGATGGATTTGATATTTTGAAATACAATGTGGACAACCTGATCAGAGTTGACAGTTGAACTCTGGGGTGTCCTATGATCATTTTGGTCAAGGGTATGAATTATATGAAAACTATATCCGCATGGGTTCTAAGGATGTTGTTCTACACATTCGACCTATCCGGTCGTCGGGTACCATTGCTAGATGGTCACTTCGATTGGTACAAAAATTTATTTCTGTACTACCGACTTAGGTTCAGACCTATGAGGTCACACACATTAGAGTTCATGATCCAATCGGATGGTTGATCAACGATTAAGAATCATTCTAGGGTTAAATGATCAATACGATTGACATTTAACCTAGTGCAAGTGTTGCAGGAGGATCGATTAGCAGTTCGATTGCTAATTGGCTTAATTTGATTAAGCCAATAGGCTGAGATTAAGTTTAATTAAATATAATTTAATTAGATTTAGTTTGGACTTGATTGGATCAAGTCCAATTGGTTTATTGGATAAGCCAAGTGCAAGAAAAAACTAGTCCTAGTTCAACTAGGACTTGGGTCAATCTAATTTCTAATTTGATTAGAAAATTAAATCAGATTTAAATCTAATTTAATCTGATTAAATTAAATTTTTAATTGGGTTAAGATCTATTTTAATTAGGTTGATCTAATTTTGGTTTGATTTGGTTTGAGAAACCAAATTAAAACAAGTCATGAGATAGAATCCTAGTAAGACTAGGATTCCACCTTGCGCCACATAAGCCTTCCCCACGCCCTCTCTCTCATTCAACACCAATCTCCTCTTATTTTGTGCGACAAAAGCCCTCTCCTAGGTCTCTCCCACGTTCACAAATGGTCTCCTCTCTTCTTTCTTACATGGAAGGTGGTTTGGATCAAATAAAAAAGGAATAAGTTTGGATTTTGAATTCTATGAGATAGAGTTTTAGAAATCCAAAACTCTTTCAATTTTGCACCGAATCTATCCAAATTTTTTTTTAAAATTTTCGTGGCTTTTAGGGTACATATTGTGCACCCTTTTCTGATAATCCATGTACGAAAATATGGAGGAGGTGCTCAAGAGTTGGGCGCCCCTTAACGTGCCATGTTTGGATAAGCCTTTACTAGGTATTTGACCTAGACAAGGACTCTATCATATCTCTCTGTATAAAATGAGTTTCTTCATGAAATTTTTGGAGAAGACAGAGATTTAAGAGACCTTTGATCCATCCAAAAATTAGAGAGAAAAACCTTTGGATAGTGGAGATATAAAAGACACAAGTTAGGATATCTAGAGAGAGAAACGAGAAGAAGAAGAGGGTCTTCTTCTAGGATTGTTTGTTTTTCATATCTTTCCTCCCTCCATCTTGAGTTTCCTGAGAGCATCTCAGATCTGAAACTCCTCCTTCTATTTTTCATCTTTGAAAGAGTCCAAATCAAGAAGAAGGAGGCACCTGATCAACCATTAAAGAAGGATCAGCGCAGTACTAGCATACTGTGCTGATTTCCTGAAGCAGGACTTCTGATCGAGATTCGTGGGCTCGTGTGGATGACTCCTAGAGGCCGGATGCGTGTGCGGCTTGCAACATCATCCTCAAGCTGGATCAGCGAGGTTAGAACGTCTAACTTACAAGGTAATAGATCTGATCTATTGTTTAATACATACATTAGATGTAGTATAGAAACATGTTGATATGATCAACATGTAGTTCATGCTATATTTATATATTTTAATTTCTGATTTAATGCTATATAATAATCATGTAATAGGATCTTAGATCTAGAGATTCTCTAGTTTTAAAAAATAAATTTTGATTTATTTTAGTCTTCCGCTGTATGATCTTGAAAAAGTTTCAAGATCTAACCCTGAAACCCTAGATCTGGTTCCTACAAGAACCACCTAGGTAAATGAAGGAATATTTTATTCCTTTCACCTATAACCCATCGATTTATATCCACTTATCTGATATCCCTGCAAGCCATTATGAGATCAAATCGACCACAATCCAGATGCTCCCATCTTTCTATGGGAACACCAATGAAGATCCTTACAAGCGTCTAGATGAGTTCTTAACAATTTGTTCCATGATAAAAATTTAAAATTTTACTGACGATGCACTTAGACTACCCCTATTCCCCTTCTCGCTTAAGGATAAAGCTAAGTATTGGCTTGGCATAATAGGGAGACCAATCCAAACATGGGCTAAAATGCAGCATGAGTTTCTTAAGAAATTTTATCTCATAGATCGAACCAACACCATGAGGCGAGCCATCACTGGATTGCTCAGCTTTCAGGGGAACAAATACACGAATCATGCGAGAGACTTAAGGAACTTCTTAGAAAATTCCCACACTATGGTCTATCTAAGTGGCAAATTGTTCAAGCTTTCTATAAGGATTTAGGTGACCAATATAGACGGATAATAGATGCATCTTATGGAGGTGCATTCATGAGTAAGAGTGAGGATGAAGCCTATACTTTGTTTGAAATTTTGAGTAAAAATTCGATCAATCATGCTTCATTATCTTTCTACGAAAAATCAATCCCTCACCAAAAGCGGGCAAAAATTTTTGAGATCAAGCAAATAGACTCTAGTTCTAAGACCGATTTGAACCTAATAATCCAAAAATTAGATAAAATCGACCTTCTTGTTCAGAAAATAGATCAGTTCCTAGTCCTAGGTCAACAATCTCCTGTGCAATATACACCACCTCCCAATTATCAGGAGATTTATTCTATCTATACTAGCCCAGCCCATCATGTGAGTGAATATTCCACAGCTGCATAGTTTTCATCTTTCATCCAAGATCAAGTTCAAGCTGCTCAAGGTTACTCCAAGCCTGTCAATAATCCATTCTCTAACACATATAATTCAGGCTGGAGGAACCACCTCAATTTTTCTTGGAGATCCTAACAAACTCAGGCCCAAACCCAAATTCCTCCTATGCAAAAATTTCAGAGTAGGCCTCTATACCAGAATTATGCCTACAATAGAGATCAGCCTAGTCAGCTTACCCAGCCATCATATCACAATCAGCCACCATACCCACCTCCTCAACAGACCAATCTAGCCAATGATAGATTCAATCAACTCCAACAATTGATTATAACTCAACAGCAATCTATCGTTAGATTAGAAGCACAAATAGGATAGTTAGCTGAGTCTACCATGAGGAGAGAACCAGATCAATTACCAAGCCAACCAATACCAAATCCCAGAAATAACCCATCCACCCACCAACCACCTGGATTAAGTCATCAATCTAATGTCCCACTTAAGAATATGAGAATGCCAAAGCAATTACTGAACTTAGATGTGGTAGGATTGTTAAGGACCCATATTCAGACCAGATGAGAGAGGCTAGTACTGATGCTAGTCCAAATGAGAATTTAAAAAAAGAGGTTGGTACTGAGACTAACCCAATAGAAAAACTTGAGCTTGAAATTGTTACCGATCTGAATGAAAAAGACCAAGAAAAGAAGAGAGCGGATGAGTTACCCGAAGCATATAAACTAAGTGTTGGGTGTAAAACCCCCCCAGCGAAGTTCGTGTCAGGAGTGACCCCTCGGGGATTCTACAGGAAGGCTACGCCCGGACTCCTACGGGAACCGGACTCTGTCCCCGACTTCAACAGTAGGAAGACTTCGTCCAGACTCCTACGGGAGTCGACTTCGTCTCTGACTCCAACTACAGGAAGGCTATGCCTGGACTCCTACGGGAGCCGGACTCCGTCTCCAACTTCAGCGGCAGGAAAACTTCGTCCGGACTCCTATGGGAGCCGACTCCGTCTCCAACTTCGACTGCAGGCAAACTTCGTCCGGACTCCTATGGGAGCCGGACTCCGTCTCCAACTTCACTGTAGGCAAACTTCATCCGGACTCCTACGGGAGCCGACTCCGTCTCCAACTTCGACTGCAGGCAAACTTCGTCCGGACTCCTACGGGAGCCGGACTCCGTCTCCAACTTCGACTGCAGGCAAACTTCGTCCGGACTCCTACGGGAGCCGGACTCCGTCTCCAACTTTAGCGACAGGCAAACTTCGTTCGGACTCCTACGGGAGTCGAACTCCATCTCCAACTTCAACTATAGGTAAACCTCGTCCAGACTCCTACGGGAGCCGGACTCCGTCTCCAACTTCAACTGCAGGTAAACTTCGTCCGGACTCCTACGGGGGTCGGACTTCATCCCCAACTTCAACCACAGGAAGACTTCGTCCGAGCTCCTACGGGAGCCGAACTTCGCCTCCGACTCCAGCTACAGGTAGGATTTGTTTGGGCTCCCACGGGAGCCGGACTTTCGCCCTGAACTCCTGCTGAAGGTCTCGATCGAGGTTCCTCGACAAATGATCCCCATCCGGGCTTCTATAAAAATCAGACTCCAACCAAACTTCGGTCGACAAGTCTGGACCCCCTGGCAGGCCGCAGTAACGGCCATGACTTTGCTCCACTCCCTGTGGCAGATCCTACGCGACTCCATCACTCCCTGGCAGGCCGCAGTAACAGCCACGACTCTGCTCCACTCCCTGTGGTGGATCCTACGTGGCTCCATCACTCCCTGGCAGGCCGCAGTAACGGCCACGATTCTGCTCTACTTCCTGCAATGGATCCTGTGTAGTTCCACCATTCCCTGACGAGTCGCAACAAGGGACGCCGCTCCACTCCGTGCAACTGATTCCACATGGCGAGCCATGGTGGCAGCCACGACTCCACCCCATTACTCTTCATGATAAATTCCTCCTGGTCCTGTACGGCCCACGACGAGATGATCATAAACAGTCGCTATCAATCCTCTGCTCCCTCCGCCTATAAAAGGGGGACCCCAGATACGTTATTCTCTAAGCTCTATTTTCTATCCTAAAACTCTGCTAAAATTTCTGTATGAGCGCTCCATTCTTGTTGAGGCAGAGAATTGACTTGAGCGTCGGAGGGTCTTGCTGGAGCAACCCCACATCCGGTTTAGACTTCTTTTGCAGGTCCCGACGGCGACCGTGACTCCCTCGATTCCAGCTTCTCCGGCGCAGGTGGATTTTTGCACCAACAGGATTGGCGCTAGAGGAAGGGTGTGTCTTCGCAGTACCCTTGTTCTTAAAGGAGCACTCAATGGGACCGCCTTCGATCATCTTTTCTGGTGTCTCCTCCTCCTTCTCCCACTAGATCCTCCCCCGATGCCTTCTCGCGAAGCATCCACATGGCGACCCACGCCTCCGTGGCCAGATCTCAGGCTCTGACCTCGCCTCCAGTTTCCCAGGCCCCACATCCTCCGACAACGGCCGCCGGCATGGAGCGGTCGGACAATCGACCTTCGACAGATTTTGCCAACACCATCTCGAAAGAATCTCGACGGGGAGCGACCGGCGTATTGGCCGGACCTCCCAAGCGGCAAAAGATCGAGGAATCCATAACTTTCACCGAAGAAGATGCTCAGGGAGTTCAATTTTCTCATAACGACGTGGTCGTAGTTTCCTTGAATATAGCTAATTACGACGTCCGCCGCATTCTTGTCGATAATGGGAGTTCGGCCGACATTTTATTCTACGACGCCTTCTCAAAGATGTCCATCCTTGACAGCCATTTGAGGCCGATTAGCTCCCCTCTAATAGGGTTTACCGACGATGCTGTCCCGATGGAGGGAGTGATAACTTTGACTGTAGCCGCAGGTCGATATCCAAGACAATCCAGGGCTCTGGTGAATTTCCTGGTGGTGAAGGTGCCGTCAGCCTACAATGCGACCCTCGGCCGACCTGTCCTCAATGCTCTCCGAGCCGTTGTGTCAATCTACCATTTGAAGTTGAAATTCCCTACCAACCAGGGGATCGGAGAGGTCAGGGGAGACCAAGCCCTGGCCAGACACTGCTACAACATAGCCTTGCAAAGAAGCGACCAATCTGACCCCTGTCCAGTTGATGGGCTGGATGCCTGCGACGACCTCACTGAGGAGAGGGGTGGCCCAATCAAAGATCTGGTTTCGATCTCTTTGAACGACGGGAATGCGGAGCATGTGGTGAAGATCGGCTCAAACCTAGGGGAAGAGGTGCGGACGCATCTCATCGATTTTCTATGAAAGAATGCAGACGTTTTCGCTTGGGTTCTAGCAGACATGCCGGGGATTGACATGGAAGTCATGGAGCACCGTCTGGCCGTCGATCCCAAGCATCGACCGACGAAAGAGAAAATCTGAGGTCATGCACCAGAGAGGCAGAAAGCGATAGCCGAGGAAGTGGACAAACTCTTGAAAGCCGGATTCATTAGGAAAGTCAATTATCCTGACTGGATTTCCAACATTATCCTAGTCAAAAAGGCGAACGGCAAGTGGAGGATGTGCATAGACTTCAAAAAGCTGAATAAAGCCTGTCCAAAGGATAGCTACCCTCTATCTAGAATTGATCAACTGGTGGACGCGACCTCGGGCCATGAGCTCCTCACTTTTATGAATGCATTCTCTGGCTATAATCAAATCAGGATGGTGCCGGAAGATGAAGAAAAGATTGCTTTCATTACTAACCGTGGCCTTTATTGTTACAGGGTCATGCCTTTCGGTCTCAAAAATGCAGGCGCAACCTACCAACAGCTGGTGAACAAAATCTTCAAGGAGCAGATCGGCCGCAATATGGAGGTCTACATGGACGACATGCTCATGAAAAGCAAATCTTTCATGAACCATGTCGCTGACCTCGAGGAGGCCTTCGGTGCCCTCTGAAAATATAAGATGAAGCTGAACCCGACTAAATGTGCTTTCGGAGTGACCTCGGGGAAGTTCCTGGGCTTTATGGTATCGGAATGCGGAATCGAAGCCAACCCGGAGAAAATTCGTGCCATCCAGGAGATGGCCGCCCCGAAGTCGATAAAAGAGGTTCAGCACCTTACAGAGAGGGTGGCAGCCCTGAATCGCTTCGTCGCGAGGTCGGCCGAACGGTGCTTACCCTTCTTCCAAACCCTCAAGCGATCGAAGAACTTCTGTTGGACCCCTGAGTGTCAACAGGCATTCGAAGAACTAAGGAGCTACCTCGGCTCACCTCCACTGTTGGCGAAGCCAGAGCCTGGAGAGGAATTATTTTTATACCTAGCGTCTCTTCCATGGCTCTCGCGGCAGTCCTTGTCAAGGAAGAAGTAAAAGTCCAACGGTCGATCTACTACGTCAGTCACGCATTGAGAGACGCCAAGATTAGGTATACTAAATTTAAAAAACTGACTTACACCCTGTTGATTGCAGCCCGGAGGCTCCGACCCTACTTTTAAGGGCACACTGTAACACTGCTCACCGACCAACCGATCAAGGTGATTCTACATCGGGCGGATGCCTCTGGGAGGATGGCAAAATGGGCGATCGAGCTCACAGAATTTGACATCAACTATCGACCCAGGCCAGCAGTGAAGGCCCAGATATTGACAGATTTCATAGTGGAGTGTACTATCCCAGAGGAGGCCGAACCTGAACAAGGTAAAATTGAGGGCCTGGAGTCCCGACCGAACTCCCTCAAAGAAGAAGCAAATCCCTCTGGTTGCTTTTGGGCCCTCTACGTGGATGGGTCTTCCAATATGTCAGGCGCAGGCGCGGGCCTGATCTTGATCAGTCCAGAGGGAATCGTCGCGGAGTACGCTCTGCACTTTGAGTTTTTCGCAATAAACAATGGAGCAGAATATGAAGCTCTGATCGCAGGACTGAAGATCGCCAAAGAGCTAGGAGTAGATCGGCTCCAAGTCCACAGTGACTCCTAACTAGTAGTGGGACAAGTCAACGGAAACTATGAAACACGGGAGGACAGCATGGCTAAGTATCTTGGAAAGGTAAAGGAGCTCGCCCCCGCCTTCAGTAGCTTCAACATCAGGCAGATTCCGAGGATGGAAAATACCAGGGCCGACCTTCTCTCCAAGCTGGCAATGCTGGCACCGGCCGAATTGCCCAAGGTTGTTCTCTTTGAAGTTCTAAAGTGCCCGAGTACAGAAGAATCATGGCCCGTGATGGAAATTGACCACGAGTCCAGCTGGATCAACCCACTGATAATATATCTCAGAGACGGGGTTCTCCCCCAGGATGCAAAAGAAGCTCGGAAGCTCAGAAATCAAGCCTCCCGATACATCCTTTATGAGGGCAAGTTGTACAAGAGATCATACTCTTTGCCCCTTTTAAAATATCTCCGACCTTCGAAAGCTGACTATGCCTTGTGGGAGGTGCATGAAGGAATCTGCGGAAGCCATCTGGGGGCTAGATCTTTATCCCACAAGTTGCTCCACCAAGGATATTACTGGCCGACGATGCATCATGACTCGATTGAATACGTCAGAAAGTGTGATCGATGTCAGAGATATGCCAACATCCAGAGATAGCCCGCCACCGAGCTTACACCCTTGAGTGCCCCATGGCCTTTTGCGCAATGGGGATGGATATCCTTGGACCCTTTCCCGTGGTGTCGGGGCAGAGGAAGTTCCTCCTAGTAGCGATTGACTACTTCACCAAGTGGATCGAAGCCGAACCACTGGCGAAAATCACAGAAGCTAAAGTACAAGATTTCGTCTGAAAGTCAATCGTTTGCAGGTTCGGTCTGCCAAGAATCCTAATCACTAATAATGGGTGGCAGTTCGCGGGAGCAAGATTCATCGAATTCTGTGAAGATCTAAATATCTCCCATAATTTCACGTCAGTAGCCCATCCTCAGGCGAATGGCGAAGCTGAAGTGACCAACAGAACCCTGCTGCAAGGGATCAAGACAAGGCTCAAAAAGGCGAAGGAAACTTGGACAGACAAACTTTATCATGTGCTGTGGGCGTATCGAACTACCCAAAGACTGCCCACGGGGGAGACCCCCTTTGCTTTAGCCTTTGGAACAGAGGCTGTTATCCCAATTGAGCTTAAACTCCCGTCGGTGCGAGTCGTGGCATTCAATGAACAACACAATTCGCAAGGTCTTAAAGCCAACCGCGACTTACTGGAAGAAAAGTGGGAGGTAGCTCAAGTTCGGATGGCAGCCTACAGACAGAAAGTCGCCCGCTATTACAATTCCTGGGTCAAGAATAAAGTCTTTAGAGCAGGAGATCTAGTGCTTCGACGAGCCGCTGTCTCGCAACCTCAGGATCGAGGGAAGCTCGCCCCAAACTGGGAAGGCCCGTATGAAGTCAAAGAAGTAGTCTGGCCTGGAACTTATTACCTTAAGGAGCTCGAGGAGCAGACCTCCCGTGACCATAGAGCTCAAAAAACTTACGAATGTATTATCGATAACTTTATTTTAAATAAAAGTTGCATATCTACATGTCTCCCCTCTTGGCACTAGCTTATATCGACAGGATAGTGAAAACAAACCGTGTCGGAAGTGGGAGGGGAACTTCGTCTCGACAAAGTCGAAGGCCCGGTTCTCTTTAGACCAGATGGGGGGAGAGGCCCTGCAACGTCCATATGTGCCCCCACAGCCCTGTTAGGGATAGGAGGAGAACCTCGCCCTAACTTGAGCAAAGCCGAAGGTCCGGTTCTCTTTAGACCGAATGGGGGGAGAGGCCCTGCAACGCCCATATGTGCCCCCACAGCCCTGTTAGGGACAGGAGGAGAATCTCATCCTAACTTGAGCAAAGTTGAAGGCCTGGTTCTCTTTAGATCAGATGGAGGGAGAGGCCAAGCAATGCCCATATATGCCCCCACAGCCCTGTTAGGGACAGGAGGAGAACCTCGCCCTAACTTGAGCAAAGTCGAGGGCCTGGTTCTCTTTAGATCGGATGGGGGGAGAGGCCCTGCAACGCCCATATGTGCCCCCACAGCCATGTTAGGAACAGGAGGAGAACCTCGTCCTAACATGAGCAAAGTCGAAGGCCCGGTTACACCTAGACCGGATGGGGGGAAGGACCCAGCAGCGCCCATATGTGCCCCTACAGCCGCATTAGAGACATGAGGAGAACCTCGTCCTAACCAGAGCTGAAACCTGTTACGACAGAAATAGGGGAAGAACCTCGCCCTGACACCAATTAAGATCTGGTCATTCAAGACCAGATGAGAAAAAGGGGACCTTCCCAGCGGCTCCTTCATAATAAGACTCCGTCTGGACTCCTACGGGAGCCGGACTTCGCCCCCAACTTCAATCGCAGGTAGACTTCGTCCAGACTTCTAAGGGAGCCGGACTTCACCACTGACTTTAAGTGTAGGTAGACTTAGCCCGGACTCCTATGGGAGCCGGGCTCCGTCCCCGACTTCAACCGTAAGCAGACTCTATCCGGACTCCTGCGGGAGCCAGATCTCGTCTCCGACTCCGACTACGGGAAGACTCCGCCCGAACTCCTACGGGAGTCGGGCTTCGTCTCTGACTTCGATCGCTGGTAAGCTTCGTCCGGACTCCTACGGGAGCCGGACTTCGCTCCAGACTTCAATTGCAGGTAGACTCCGTCCGGACTCCCACGGAAGCCAGACTTCACCCTGATTTCACCTACGGGAGCTGGACTCCCGCAACCCCACCAAGAGCAGAGGGAAAAATCCCACTTGAAAAAGAAAAAGGAGAAAGGAGAGAGGAGTTAAAAAGGAAAGCGATGGACTACGTCAGCAACGAATGAAAAACAAACAGCATCAAAGATGCAGAGAACCTCGTCTCAGCAAGGATTGGGGTTCTTATCAAGAACCCCAGCTTTCAAGAAAGCTCTCAATGCAAGCCCGAGATAAGACGACTTCCTCAGGGTGACGAGAAGCTCAGACCTCCGAGCTCGAGCCCTGATAGGGGGCACCAAACCTGAACGGCCCCAGACAAATCTGTAGCCACGGATGAAAGGATGGGTCGATGCAATGGCAATCGGGTACCTCTGAACGACGTAAAGGCCGAAAACAAGCTCGGCAAGCGACAATTCAACACATGAGTAAAAGAGGTAGCAGAAAATTCCCTTCTCATATTATTCATTAAATATGCATTATAGAGCCATTAAGACTGAAGGAGAAGGATAACTGAAAAGGCGAGCCGACGTGGCAACAACCGGTAACCTCCGGATGACGTCAAAAAAAAAAAAAAAAGAAGAAAAGAAGAGAAAGAGAGAGAAGGGAATACAACAATAACAATGATAAAGGAAAGAAGTTCGGCAGGCAGCAATTCGACGCAAAGTGCGGATGAAGTAACAAAATCTCTTTCTCATTTTTCGATTAACAAGATGTATGTTACAAGACTCGGAAGGCCAGAAAAAGAAAACATTACTACAAGACTCGAAAGGGATACACCGGAGGCCACTTCAAGCTGTAGACTTCTCTTCCCGGTTCTGTCCTTCTCAGCAGTATTTTCCAATGCGTGTGATAAGCCTCTCGGCTCTCGCCCCCTGTCTCGTTCCATTCCATCGCCGAAACCCCAACCCTAGGGGGAAAAGGATGGGATAGAATTTAGGGGGCAGCGAAGGCAACGGCAGCGGCGACGACGACCTGCATCAAGAAGAACCGGAAGTACCCCGGAGGCTGCGATGGCGCCGGAGGCATGCGCCACCACCGTGTGCTCCATGACAACCACTATCTTAGGTACTCCGGCAAGGTTGGCATGCGCTACTTCCACCGTCCCCGCAACAAGTTCTACTGCCCCACCGTCGACGCCGACCGCTTATGGTCCCTCGGCCCCGACGACGTCAAGAATCCCGCCACAGCTTATGACGACAACTCTGCCCCCTTGACCGATGTTGCCCCGTTCAACTACTCCAAAATTTTCAGGTGGAACGCCCTCACCGGTTGTCTCCGTTGTTAAACCCCTGTTGTTGAAGGAATTCTCTCTCGAGCCCCCTTTAAGATGATGGAAACCCTCGGTGACAGTTTGACGACCGGAGAACTTGCAGGCCGCTGTTTGCCTCCTCACACTCCTCTTGGTTCATGGCATCCTCTCGAGGTTGGCCTCCGGGGTGGGGGCCCCGGTGGGAGAACTCCTCGGAGAGGCTAGGGGACTGAAGATGGCGGAGAGCCGGCGGGGATGGCGAAGACTGGTGCGAAGGGCGCTCGAAGTCGAAAAGGGCACCGATGGAGTGGCTGAGTGGCTAAACTATCAGGCGGAAGAAAGGTGTCGACCCTCAGGCAAAGTGAAGCCCCTGGAGGAAAGGCGGGGGCTTAAATAAGCAACGGGGCCTGGCGCAGTTATGGTGGCAGATATCCCTAGGCCAACTAGTACCCGCCACGTGTCCCACTCACCGCGGCATAGGGTTGACCGTTCGCAGACCATTATGGTGTGACGCTTAGGATTACGCCCTAGTGGGAGTTTCGAAAGGACTCTTCGGATTGCCCTAATCGAAAAAAGGCTCCAGCATGCACGCATTAAATGCCAAGATTTTCGAGGGTGGTCGTGTGCAGAATTCAAGGAAACAACTTCGGCTATAAAAATTTTCTGTACTTCCTCCGATCGAAACTCAAACTTGGAAGTTGGGGGACTGGTGTTGGGTGTAAAACCCCCCCAGCCAAAGTTCGTGTCAAGAGTGACCCCTCGGGGATTCTACAGGAAGGCTACGCCTGGACTCCTATGGGAGCCGGACTCCGTCCCTGACTTCAGCAGCAGGAAGACTTCGTCCGGACTCCTATGGGAGCCGGACTTCATCTCCGACTCCAATTACAGGAAGGCTACGTCTGGACTCCTACGGGAGCTAGACTCCGTCTCCAACTTCAGCGGCAGGCAAACTTCGTCCGGACTCCTACGGGAGCCAGACTCCGTCTCCAACTTCAACTACAGGTAAACCTCGCCTGGACTCCTACGGGAGCCAGACTCCATCTCCAACTTCGACTGCAGGAAACTTCGTCCGGACTCCTACGGGAGCCGGACTCCGTCTCTAACTTCAACTACAGGTAAACTTCATTTGGACTCCTACGGGAGCCAGACTCCGTCTTCAACTTCGACTGCAGGCAAACTTCGTCCAGACTCCTACGGGAGCCGGACTCCGTCTCCAACTTCGACTGCAGGCAAACTTCATCCGGACTCCTACGGGAGCCGACTCCATCTCCAACTTCAGCGGTAGGCAAACTTCGTCCGGACTTCTACGAGAGCCGAACTCCGTCTCCAACTTCAACTACAGGTAAACCTCGCCCAGACTCCTACGGGAGTCGGACTCCGTCTCCAATTTCAACTGCAGGTAAACTTCGTTCAGACTCCTACGGGGGTCGGACTTCATCCCTAACTTCGACTGCAGGAAGACTTCGTCCGATCTCCTACGGGAGCCGGACTTCGCCTCCGACTCCAGCTACAGGTAGGATTTGTCCGGGCTCCCACGGAGCCAGACTTCCATCCTGAACTCCTGCTGAAGGTTTCGACCGAGGTTCCTCGACAAATGATCCCCATCTGGGCTTCTGCGAAAATCAGACTCCAACCGAACTTCGACCGACAAGTCTGGACCCCCTGACAGGCCGCAGTAACAGCCATGACTCTGCTCCACTCCCTACGGCGGATCCTATGCGGCTCCATCACTCCCTGCAGGCCGCAGTAATAGCCATGACTCTTCTCCACTCCCTGTGGCAGATCCTACGCAGCTCCATCACTCCCTGGCAGGCCGCAGTAACGGCCACGATTCTGCTCCACTTCCTACAACGGATCCTGTGTAGTTCCACCATTCTCTGGCGAGTCGCGACAACGGACGCCGCTCCACTCCCCGCAACTGATTCCACGTGGCGAGCCATGGTGGCAGCCACGACTCCACCCCATTACTCTTCATGATAAATTCCTCCTGACCCCATACGGCCCACGACAAGGCGATCATAAATAGTCGCTATCAATCCTCTACTCCCTCCGCCTATAAAATGGGGACCCCAGATACGTTATTCTCTAAGCTCTATTTTCTATCCTAAAACTCTGCTAAAATTTCTGTTTGAGCGCTCCATTTTTGTTGAGACAGAGAACTGACTTGAGCGTCGGAGGGTCTTGCCGGAGCAACCCCACCTCCAGTTTAGACTTCTTTTGCAGGTCCCGCGGCGACCGCGACTCCTTGACTCCAGCTTCTCCGGTGCAGGTGGATTTTTGCACCAACACCAAGAATCCCATTTCCTTCAGCCTTAGAAGCCGGTTCTTCTCATAAAAAGCAAGGAGCACATAATGAGGAATTAATGAAGTTGTTTAAGCAAGTTCACATTAATCTATCCCTCCTCGATGCAATTCAATATATTCTAGTTTATGCTAAATTTCTTAAAGAACTTTGCACCCAAAAGCGTGAGCCACAAAAAATAGAGAGAATTGTGCTATTTGAGGATGTTAGTGTAGTCCTGTTGAATCTATTACCTTAGAAAATGAAAGATCCTGGTGCTCCTTTGATTTTATGTGTTATGGGAGGCATCACCTTTGACCGAGCCCTATTAGACTTAGGAGCTAGTGTCGACCTACTTCCAACCTCAGTCTATGAAAAATTTGGGATAGGAGAACTGAAACCCACGTCGGTTATTTTGCAACTAGCTGATAGATCTATGAAGACACCATGGGGTCTGATCGAGGATGTTATAGTCAAAGTCAACACATGCTATTTTTCTGTAGACTTCCTCATACTTGATATGGAACCATCCCAAGAGCTGAATCAAAATCCCATAATTTTAGGACATCTATTCCTAGCCACTGCCAATGCTAATATCAATTGTAAAATAGGAGCTATGGATATTTCTTTTGGAGATCAAAAAGTAAGAATTAACATTTTTAATACCTCAAAGTATGCTCAAAAGGAGGAAAGCTGTTCAGTAATTAATCTGATAGATGAGATAGTTGAAACTGATTTCTTCTTAGATTTGAAGAAAGATGATTTTCTAGATGAATCCATTGAAGAAACCCAAAATCAGGAGGTGAATGTCTTGCTTGATTCACCTCACCTAGCACATTCACTATCTTGATCAATGAAAATTGAGCCCTTACCTAAGCTAGAAACTGAACCACTACGTCCTTCAATTCAGACCCCACCATAACTTGAACTGAAATCTTTGCCTGAATCACTTAAGTATGTGTTTCTAGAATCTGAGAAAATCCTGCCAGTAATCATTGCTTCTGATCTAACCCTTGAGCAGGAAGACCAATTGTTGAATGTATTGAAAACACATAGAGAGGCCATAGGTTGGACCGTTGTTGATTTAAAAGGCATTAGTCTGTCAATATGCATGCACCATATTTACACAGAAGATAATGCCAAACCCATTCGAGAGATGCAAAGGTGGCTCAACCCAAATATGTAAGATGTAGTCAAGAAGAAGGTAATTAAATGGTTAGATGCTGGTATCATTTATCCTATTTCAGATAGCCACTGGGTGAGTCCTACTCAAGTTATTCCAAAAAAATCTAGACTCATGGTTGTCCATACTGACCATGGGGATCTAGTGCCAACACGACTTTCTACTAGGTGACGTGTCTGCATAGATTATAGAAAACTCAATGCAGCCATCCGTAAAGATCATTTTTCTTTACCCTTTATTGACCAAATCCTAGAGAGACTTGCTAGACAACAATATTTTTGCTTTTTAGATGGATAATCAGGATACACTCAGGTAGCAATCTATCCAGAAGATTAGGAAAAGACCACCTTCACATGCCTCTATGAAACTTTTGCTTTTCATAGAATGCCTTTCGTACTGTGTAATGCACCCGCGACCTTTCAAAGGTGCATGATGTCAATATTTTTAGATATGATAGGAGATTTTCTAGAGATATTCATGGATGATTTTTTAGTCTTTGGAGAATCTTTTGAGAGTTGCCTCAATAATTTGAAGAAAATATTAAAATGATGCATTGAGGCCAATCTAGTTTTAAGTTAGCAAAAGAGCCATTTCATGGTTAAAGTGGGAATCATATTAGGACATATTGTGTCAAAGAGAGGGATTGAGGTTGATAGAGAAAAAGTTGAATTGATTTCTAAACTTCCTCCATCGACTTCTGTCAAATAAATCTGATCTTTCCTTGGCCATGTAGGATTTGACCATCTCTTCATCAAAGACTTTTCTAATACATTCTACCCTTTATGTAATTTGCTTGCTAAGGATGTCCCTTTTAACTTTGATAAAGAATGTCTTAAGGCTTAAGAATTTTTGAAAGAAGCTGTGACCAAAGCTCCAATCATCCAACCTTCAAACTGGTTACTACCTTTTGAGATCATGTGTGATGCTTCTGATTTTGCCATATGAGCTGTCTTGGGCCAAAGGGTAAACAAATATCCTGTAGTGATTTACTATGCCAACAGAACTCTGAATGAAGCTCAAATGAATTATACCACAACTGAGAAAGAGTTACTAGCTGTAGTGTTTGCCCTGAAGAAGTTTTGATCATACTTGTTACGATCAAAAATTATGATTTATTCAGATCATATGGCTTTGAGATATCTGCTCTCAAAGAAAGATGCTCAACCATGATTGATTAGATGGATCTTACTGCTACAAGAATTTGATATTAAAATTTGAGACAAGAAAGGATCTGAAAATATTATAGCAGACCACCTATGGAGGATCCTAGTTGAAGATTGTGAACCTGCATCAATTGGAGAATCTTTTCTGGATGAGCAACTTCTAGTAGTTTCACACACAAAGGTCCCTTGATTTGCAGATATTGTGAATTACCTTGCAGTTGGATAAATTCCTGATGGTTGGTCTAAGAATGAAAAAGATCGATTCTTTGCTCAAATCAAGTATTATTTTTGGGAAGATCCTAAACTTTTTCGAATTTGTATTGAATAGATCATTCGTAGATGTGTTTCTGAAACTAAACAATTGAGTATCTTGAAATTCTGTCATACTCTTGCTTGCAGGGGATATTTTTCTGGATGAAAAACTATGGCCAAAGTATTGTAAAGTGGATTTTACTAGCCCACATTGTTTAAGGATGCTCATAATTTGAGCCAGAAATGTCTTAGGTGTCAAGCTTTAGGAAATATTTCAAAGAAAGACATGATGCCTTTGAACCCCATCTTGGAAGTTGAAATTTTTGATGTTTGGAGAATTGATTTTATGAAACCTTTTCCACCCTCCAATGGTTTTGAATACATTTTGGTGGCTATCGATTATGTTTCTAAATGGATTGAGGCAATGGCAACATGAATCAATGATCATAAGGTAGTCATAAAATTTGTTCAAAAGAATATCTTTTCTAGGTTCAGATTTTTACATTCTATTTGTTGGTGCAAAAATCTGCCTGCATCGGAGAAGCTGGAGTCGAGGGAATCACGGTCACCACCAGGATCTGCAAAGGAAGTCTAAACCGGAGTTGAGGGTGCTCCGGCAAGACCCTCCGATGCTCAAGTCAGTTCTCTGCCTCAACAAGAATGGAGTGCTCGAATAGAAATTTTAACAGAGTTTTGAGATAGAAAATGAGAGCTTAAAGAATAACATATCTGGGGTCTCCTTTTTATAGGCGAAGGGTGCAATAGATGATAGCGACATTTGTAACCGTCTGACAGTGGGCGGTTCGGGGCCAGGAGGAGTTTGTTATGAAGAGTAGTGGAGTAGAATCGTGGCTATCACCATGATCTGCCACATGGAGTCTATTGCGGGGAGTGAAGCGGCGTCCGTTGTCGCGACTTGCCAGAGGGTGGAGGAGCCGCGCGGTATCCATCGCAGGAACTGGAGCAGAGTAGTGGCCATTACTGTGGCCTGCCAGGGAGTGATGGAGCCGCACGGGATCCATCGCAGGAAGTTGAGCAGAGTCGTGGCCGTTACTATGGCCTGCCAGAGAGTAATGGAGCCACGTGGGATCCATCGTAGGAAGTGGAGCAGAGTCGTGGCCGTTACTGTGGCCTACCAGGGGGTCCAGGCCTGTCGGCCGAAGTTCGATTGAGGTGCCTGACGGAGAGAGGTAGCTATCCATCTAAGAGGAGCTCGGATGCTGCAAATCCTACTGGGTGCCTTGGGCGTTATGGCGGCAGGCGAGGACCACTTGCCGTAGGAGCTCGGTCAGAGGCTTTCTGCAGATGCAGTCTGGTTTCGCACAGACTTCGACAGAGGGTCGACCGACAGTGGATGTCGGATGGCACTGGAGAGGTTCGTCCGCAATGGAAGCTCGGATGAAGGCTTACGGTGGGAATCCAGCACGGATTGTTCGTGGTAGAAATTTGAAGTAGATCGTTTGTAGCGAAAACTTCAGAGTGGGTCGCTTGCAGTAGGAGCTCGAAGTCCGGCCCTCATAGGAGTTCAGGGTGAGGTCTACCTGCAACAGGAGTTCAGGATGGAAGTCCGACTCCCGTAGGAGTCCGGATGAAGTCTACCTACATTCAGAGTCAGGGATGAAGTCTGGCTCCTGTAGGAGTCTGGATGAAGTCTTCCCTTAGTTGACGTCAGGGACGAAGTCCGGCTCCCGTAAGAGTCCGAATGAAGTCTTCCTGCAGCCGAAGTCGGGGACGAAGTCTGGCTCTCGTAGGAGTCCGGATGAAGTCTTCCTCAGCCGGAGTCGAGGATGAAGTCCGGCTCCCGTAGGAGTCCAGATGAAGTCTTCCTGCAGTTGGAGTCGGGGACGAAGTCCGGCTCCCGTAGGAGTCTGGATGAAGTCTTCCTGCAGTTGGAGTCGGGGACGAAGTCCGGCTCCCGCAGGAGTCCGGATGAAGTCTACCTACAGGCAGAGTCAGGGATGAAGTCCGGCTCCCGTAGGAGTCCGGATGAAGTCTACCTGCAGTTGAAGTCAGGGACGAAGTCTGGCTCCCGTAGGAGTCCGAATGAAGTCTACCTGCAGTTGGAGTTGGGGACGAAGTCCGGCTCCCATAGGAGTCTGGATGAAGTCTTCCTGCAGTTGGAGTCGGGGATGAAGTCCGGCTCCTGTAGGAGTCTGGATGAAGTCTTCCTGCAGTTGGAGTCAGGGACGAAGTCCGGCTCCCGTAGGAGTCCGGATGAAGTCTTCCTGTAGCCGGAGTCGGGGATGAAGTTCGGCTCCCGTAGGAGTCCGGATGAAGTCTTCCTGCAGTTGGAGTCGGGGATGAAGTCTGGCTCCCGTAGGAGTCCGGATGAAGTCTTCCTGCAGTTGGAGTCGGGGACGAAGTCCGGCTCCCGTAGGAGTCCGGATGAAGTCTACCTGCAGGCGGAGTCGGGGACGAAGTCCGGCTCCCGTAGGAGTCCGGATGAAGACTAGAAGGTGGTCATCCACCACCGAAACTTCGGTGGAGTCCGCCCATCGTGGAGAATCCGGTCTACACTGGTGGGAGTTTATTCGTCGGCAGAACTTGGGAACGTTGTGGAGGCTCGGCCGCTGGAGAGGTTCGGGAAGATGTCGGCGAAGGTCGGACGTCGGTAGAACCCCTGGAGGGTCACTCCTGACATGAACTTCGACTGGAGGGGTATTTTGTACCCAACACCAGTCCCCCTACTTCTGAGTTTGAGTTTCGAATGAAGGAAGTACAGAAAAATTTTTATAGCCGAAGTTGTCCCCTTGAATCCTGTGCACGATCGCCCTCAAATATTCTGGCATTTAATGCACGCATGTCGGAGTCTTTTCAAATCGAAGCGATCCAAAGGGACCTTTCGAAATTCTCGCTGGAGCGTTGGCCCAGGCACGGCGCAGTAATGGCTCTGTCAGCTGTCAGCTGCTTTTAGCCGCCTGCGGTGGCGAGTGGGATATGTGGCGGGCGCGGGTCGGCCTGGGGAGATCCGCGATCATTATAGCGTCGGATCCCAAGGGCTATTTAAACCCCCTTTCTGCCTTCAGGAGTCTCATTCCGCCTGAAAGTTTCATCGGTGTCTGCCTTCTCTCCGAGAGTTCTGACCCTCTTTGGCATCCACCTTGGCCCTAAGCGTTCTTCGAGTCATCCCTGTCCTCGCATCTCTGCATCTTTCAGAGCGACTTAGGTTAGTTCCAGAACTTTCGTTTCTCTTCTTGCTATCTAGGTGCCCTTTCTCCTCCATTTTTCTTCAGCTGCATTCCCCCGGTTTGGTCCCCTGCGAACCTTTTGCCTGATTTCTTCGAGATTTTTAGGGTCCTTGCTTGAAATGTCTTCTGGCACCTCTGCCTCCAGCGGTTCCAGGAGTTCGTCCACCTCAGCCCCCCAGAACCCTCATACTATAGACGAACCCTCATCTAGGGCTGGGCCTCGCCCGATTTTTGCGTCGGGTGCCATTCCTTGTTCTTTGACTCCGGATGAGCTTTTACTGATAAGGGTTCAATACGGAGTTCCTCCGGAGTACGATCTGGAGCTTCCTGGTCCCGCCGATCGGGCTAGCACCCCCCCGCCTGGCCGTTTCTGCCTGTATCAGGAGGCCTTCCGTGCTGGGCTTCGTCTTGCACTTCCACCCTTCTCGTCACTCTTTTCCATTTTTTAGACATTTTTTTGGCTTCAGTCGCGCCGAATTTCTTTAGTTTCTGATAGGATTCCTCTCCCTTTGCCACGTAGTCGAAGTTCAGCCATCTCTTTCTTTGTTTAGGTATTTTTACACCTTCAAGCGCCACCCCTCTACAAAGGACTGGTGGTACTTCTCCCTCCAGTTCGGCAAGAAGGGGTTACTGAAGGGTGCTCCCTCTTCAATCCATAATTGGAAGGGAAAGTACCTCTACGTCCAGTGCCCGACTTTGGAGCTGGGACTGCCCCCTTGGGGTTCCCTGAGGGACTCTGTCTGCTGGGCCCCCAGCCTGGGGGAGGACGACCTTCAGGCCACCTGGAAGCTTCTTAGTTATTCGACTCCTTCCCTTTCCAACCTTCTGAAGGAGCAGTTTTTGTTCAACATCGGCTTGAGCCCCCTGGATCCTACGAGTATCCCATCTTTCCTTTCTTCTTCTTTTCTCCTGCTCTTCTTCTCTCTTCTTTTTTTTTTTTTTTACGCATCACTTCTTTCTTTTTCACTCCATTACTGATCTTTTTTTCTCTCTCTTCTTTTTTTTTTCTTCTTCTCTCTTCTTTTTTTTTTTAGGAATGGATGCTGAAGCAGCACGGACACTTGCCAGGGGCCTCAAGGCTCACAAAAGAAAAGGCACCGCGGCCTCCGAATCAGCAAAGAAGGCCAGAATGGAGGAGACGAGCTCGACCACCCTACTCAGGCGGCCCTCACGGTCGACGTTCCTTCAGACGTCGAACCTCCAGCTCCCCGGGCCTCTTCAAGGAGTTCCCCCGCTGAGGTTCCCGCTTCGGGGATCCACTTCGAGGAGGTGCCAGGGGTTGAGAGTGGGAGGAGAAGGAAGTCGGTGGCCCCAGGGTGAGTAGCCACCGAGCCGCCATCGAAGAGTCCCACGGTTCCGAAGAAGAGCCGGGGGAGAATCCCTTTAATGACAGGGATCTGATAAAGCGACTGATCGACGGCTGCATCCTGTCCGAAGTCGTCCAGAGGATTGATCGTGTCGATCTCGAACAGCGGGTTTGGGACTCCCTAGGGTCCTTTCTCGAGGTAAAGAGGTTCACCTTCCCCCTTCTCCTCGCTCCTTCGTTTAATTAATTCTTCAACTTTCATTCTGACCTCCTGGCCACCCTTGCAGATCGGGCACCAGCTCCTTGCCAACATCGAGGCGACGAACCGGGCTAGGAGGGACGCCATCCAGGTGGAGGAGAGTCGCCGGGCCGAAGTTGCTCGCTTCAAAGAAAAGGCTACCGAGGTAGCCAACCTCTAAGAGGCCTTTGATAAAGAAAAGTAGACCTCGAAGGAGACGGTGAGGAAGGCGAAGGTCGAGGTTGCAAATTTGATGGAGCAGATTTCGGTCCTGATCTCGGAGGCCAGGGTTCTAGCGGTGGAGGAGTTCAAGGCCTCCGCGGAGATGAGGGACCTGAACATCAAGTTCACCCAAGAAGCATTCATCAAAGGGTTCGAGCTCTGTCAGGAGAAGGTGGTCAAAAAAATTTTTGAGCTCGACCTCAGCTTCTTGGACGAGGCGTCTGAAGATGAAGTTGGGCCCTCTCCCACTGCTACTGCCATCGCAGCCCCTCTTCCGGGAACACCGAGCTCCCCAACTCCTATTTCAGAGGTCTGAGACCTCTGACTTTGTATTTTTCTTTTATTGTAATTTTTCTTTTTCCTCTTGTCTTTAAGAAACATTCAATCAATAAAATTGAGTTTCTCCTCATGGAGGGCTTCTCCACTCCTCTTCCCCCCTCTTTTTTTTTTCTTTGCAACGAGACGCGCCTTGACACTTTTGTCTTCCGGTGGCAGTGTCCTGCCGAAGTACTTCCCTTGCCATAGGAAATTCCGCTGAAGTTCACGATCCAACGACTGAAGAAGAAAGTTCGTCATTTAACAAAAAGATCGAAGGAGATGGATGGCAAACTTCGCAAGTTGAGGGAGAGTCATTCTGAGGCCACTGCGGAGGCCACCTACTTCCGGAACCTCCACGTGAAGGGGGTCATGGAGTACAGCCGAAGAAAAGTGAACTTCAAGAAGGAGCTCGAGGAGCATAAGAAACACGCCAGTGATCGATCTTGGGCCCAAGCTGCCAAGATCAGCTCTCTCAGAGCGGAGCTATCGGCTGCACAGGAGAGGATTAGCCGGTTGGAAGGAAGCTCATTCCGGCTTTCAACCTGGGTCGACTGCGATCGGAATGGTCGAAGAGGCTCTCCGACCTTCAGCAACAGCTCTAGGATGCCGAGGTGAGCTATAATGCATACCAGACCGGCTGGTGCAAGCAGGTGGACGACTATAGAGGGAAGCTCAGGATGGCGATCGACGAGGTTGCCCACCTTCAAAGGCAGCTAGCTGAAGGAGCTCAGTTTGCTCCTGTTCGGGATCCCGACGAACTTCAATCCCTGAGAAGAACCGTAGAAGAGCTATCTGTCGCCCTTGGAGAGGAAAAGGCTGAACTACAGCAATTGAAGATCCAGCTGGTATATGAGCAGCAGGCAGTCAAGGACGCGGAGGCAGAATCCGAGGTCCTGAGAAAAAGGCACCGAGAGACGGAGAACGAAAGCCAGCGGCTTCATCGGAGATATATGGAGATGCTAATGAGAGAGAAAAAATTGGAAGAAGAAGTCGAGAGCTTAAGGCACTCCCTGATGAGGGTCGAAGTCGAAAGCTCGAAGTCGGAGGAAGCCGGGCCCCCTTAGGGCTCTTTTCGTCTTTCGTCCTTCTATGTGTCTTCTTCTGTCGCTTGTTCGTTTGTTGTCGTTGCTGTTGTGTTGTTGTTTTTTTTTTTTGATGCCGATGTCGTCTAGAGGTTCTTGGTCGTTGCCGCGTTGGTTTGCTTTTCTTGTCATCCTTTTTTCTTTAGCCTCAAGGGCTCTGTAATGTATACTTAATTAATGACATGAGAAGAGAATTTTCCGTTACCTCCTTTACTCGCATGTTGAATTATCGTTTGCTGAGCTTCTTTCAACTTTTGCCTTGCTCGATATCGATGCCATTCAGAGGTACCTGATCGCCGTCACATTGGCCCGTCCTTCTGCTCATGACCGCAGATTTGTCCGGGGCCGCTCGGGTTTGACACCCCCTTTCAGAGTTTGAGCTCGGAGATCCGAGCTTCTCGTCACCCTGAGGAAGCCGTCTTATCTCTGGCCTGTGTTGAGAGCTTTCTTGAAGGCCAGAGATTTTGATAAGAACCCCAATCCTCGCTAAGACGAGGTTTCCTACATCTTTGATGTAATTTGTTTTCCATTCGTCGCTGATGTAGTTCGTCGCTTTCCTTTTTAACTCTCCTCTCCTTTTTTCTTTTTCTTTTTTCGAGTGAGGGTTTTCCCTCTGCTCTTGGTGGGGTCGCGGGAGCGTGAAGGGGCTGCTGGGAAGGTTCCCTTCTTCTTATCTGGTCAGGTCTCGAATAGTGGGACCTTAATTGATGTCAGAACGAGGTTCTTTCTCCATTTCTGATGTAATCGGTTTCAGCTCAGGTTAGGACCAGGTTCTTGCTCCGCTCCTAATAGGGCTATGGGGGCACGTATGGGCATTGTAGGGCCTCTCCCCCCATCCGATCTAGAAGTAATCGGGCCTTCGACCTTGCTCATGTTAGGGCGAGGTTCTCCTCCTGTCCCTGACATGGCTGTGGGTGCGCTTATAGGCACTGTAGGGCCTCTCTCCCCATCCGATCTAAAGTAACCGGACCTTCGACCTTGCTCATGTTAGGACGAGGTTCTCCTCCTGTCCCTAACATGGCTGTGGGGGCACGTATGGGCGCTGTAGGGCCTCTCCCCCATCCAGTCTAAAAGTAATCGGGCCTTCGACCTTGCTCATGTTAGGGCGAGGTTCTCCTCCTGTCCCTAACATGGCTGTGGGGGCGCGTATGGGCGCTGTAGGGCCTCTCCCCCCATCTGGTCTAAAAATAACCGGGCCATCGATTCCACCCATATTAGGTGTTGTTTTCGTTGTCTGAAGGGGTTATCCCCTGCCATTACAAGTCCATGCCAAAAGGGGAAGGTGTGCAAATCTGAAAGGACTCTTGATTTAAAGCGAAGTCGTTCGCAATACATTTACAGGCTTTTTAAATCTCAAGGCTGTAGAAGGTCTGCTCCCCATCAAGGTCCTCCAGAGACGGAGTTGATGATCCCAATTGGAGGCCGATCTCCGGACTGCTCTTTCCTCCTTGGCGGCTTAGATTGTGGCAGGGCCCTTGGCCGATCTTCTCTACCCTCAGGTCGGCGTCGAATGAACCTGTCGAGCCGACCTCATCTGATGAGCTCCTCGATCTCATCCCGAAGTTGAATGCATTCCTCTATATCGTGGTCGTGGTCACGATGGTAGAGGCAGAACTTGTTAGGATTGTGCTTCTCGGGGTGCGTGCGCATCCTCTCTGGCCTTGGGAGCTGCTCTCTGACTTCCATCAGCACCTGGGTTTTCGATGCGTTGAGGGGGGCATAGCTGTGGAATCTTCCTGGGGGAGACCCCCGATGGACCCGACGCTCCAGGCTTCTTTGTCTGCATGCTTGGGGAGGAGCCTGGGTGTGCTTGTGCCCGGGGGGAGTTCGAGAACGTGGTCGAGCTTCTCTCGCCCCTTTCTCGACTGCGGGCTTACTCGAGTCTCCCACCTGCCGCTCTCTCACGATCTCCTCGTCCTTCATCTTGAAGGCTTCTTCTGCTCGGGCGTACCCCTCGGCCCGAGCCAACAAATCAGCAAAATCTCTAGGGTACTTCTTTTCCAGGGAGAATAGAAGGTCATTCTTCTGAAGGCCGCCTTTCAGAGTGGCCATCACGACCGATTAGTCCAAGTTTCGGACCTCAAATACGGCGACATTGAAATGGTTGATGTAAGCCTGAATAGACTCCCCCTCCTTCTGCTTGATGTTGATGAGGGACTCCGAACCCTTCCGGGGACGCCGGCTGCTAACAAAATGAGCCACAAACTGGTGGCTCATCTGATCAAAGGAAAAGATGGTACCCGGCTTCAGTGCCGAGTACCAGTTTCTCATCGTTCCCTTCAAGGTGGATGAGAAAGCTCGGCATAAGATGGCGTCGGGTGTGCCATGAAGCAGCATCATTGTCCGGAAGGCCTCCAGGTGGTCAACTGGGTCCGAAGTCCCGTCGTAGCTTTCAAATTGAGGGAGCTTGAAGTTTGGCGGGATCGGTTCCTGCATGATCATTTGAGAAAAGGGAGGGTCAGTACAAATGTCATCACCATAAGTGGGGAGAGCGTGGCGGAGTTCTTCGATCCGTCGGTTCATCTTCTGGAGCCTCCGGTCCAGGAAATCCTCTCGACTACGGGTCTCGAGGGTCTTCTGGCAGAATGGAGGTAGAGATCTTCCAGGAGTGGAATCGTGATCTAACTGAGGGCTCTCCACCCTCGATTCATCTTTCTGGGAAAGATGGGGCGGCTAGCCCAAGTGGCCCATCCTACCATCAGATTTTGGAGTTCCGACGACATTCTCTCCAGTCGCACTGATGCCTGCGGCTGTTGCTACTGCTGCATGGCCTGCACCGCTTCAGCGAGGCCTCTGACCTGCTGGGCCAGTAGGTCAAATTGTTTCGCACCAACCACCATTGCCAGAGGAGGAGGAGGAGGCTGGGAAACTGGAGGTGAGGCTAGAGCCTAAGATCTGGCCGCAGAGGCTGTGGATCGCCGTGTGGATGCTCTGCGGGGAGGCATCGGGCGAAGATCTAGTGGGAGAAAGAGGAGAGGACATCGGAAAAGATGATCGGAGGTGGTCCCGTTGAGCACTCCTTTAAGAACAAGGGTACTGCGAAGGATTAGCCCTTCCTCTAGCGCCAATCCTGTTGGTGCAAAAATCCACCTGCGTCGGAGAAGCTAGAGTCGAGGGAATCGCGGTCGCCGTCGGGACCTGCAAAGGAAGTCTAAACCGGAGTTGGGGGTGCTCCGGCAAGACCCTCCAACGCTCAAGTCAGTTCTCTGCCTCAACAAGAATGGAGTGCTCGAACAAAAATTTTAGTAGAGTTTTGAGATAGAAAATGAGAACTTAAAGAATAACGTATCTGGGGTCCCCTTTTTATAGGCGGAGGGTGCAATAGATGATAGCGATATTTGTAACCGTCTGGCAGTGGGCCGTTCGGGGCCAGGAGGAGTTTGTTATGAAGAGTAGTGGAGTGGAATCGTGGCCAGTGGAAGAGAGAGCTGAGGACAGAGCAGAGGAGGAAGGACCATCCTCACCCCTCCGTGATCATAGAGCAGCTTCACCAGATATTCAGTTTATTTCTGAACATGAGGTTGGCCCGTCAGAGTCTGCGAGGAGACATTCTTCAGTTCCACAGCCAGACAGTAGAGCACATCCTTCAGAGATTAGATTGGCTGATGATCAGGTAGAGATGATATCTCAGTGTATAGCTTCCATACTATCTCTTCAGTTGGGTACTTCAGCTTTTGGACAGGGATCGACATCTCATGATGTATCTGATCAAACACTGATCCCTCACATCTCCACTATTTTTCAGATGATTTCTGATCAGTCAGTACGCATTGAGCAGCTTGAGGGTTGTATATTGAGACTGACTGGCAGAGTACTTGACTTGCAGGGGCAAGAGTTAGCTCTAGCCCATCTACAGCCGCATGAGGACATCACTGAGGTCTCAGACCTATCTGCGGAGGTGGCCAGACTGTGAGGAGTCTTAGAGAGTGGTTTTGACTTCTTGAGGAGAGAGATCAGGGGCTTTAGTGAACATGCGTCCACTCAGTTCAGTGCATTGCTACAATCTGTTTCGAGAGCTCTGAACCTTCTGGACACCATCAGACTCTCACTTGTAGCTCAGTTCTTTGCTTCTCAGCCTTCAGGATCTTCTCACCCATCCACTTATGCTGGCACCTCTACCCATGGTAGAGACAGATGCGGTCGAGGTCGAGCTCGTGGACATGATCCTTCACCCCTCACCCCAGCTCTGATTCATCAGACTCTGATCCATCCAGCCATGATATCTATTAGATCCAGTGTAGTCTGTCCTTTCTTTAGTTTTTGTCTAGGATTATCTTGTGGGCCATGTAATGTAATGTTAACTGATTGACTCTTGGATAGTTTCTATCCATATCTTTTGTACTCTAAGTTAACACTTATGTATTGAAACATCTATGTATTCAGTCACCTTTTGGATATATATATATATATATATATATATATATATATATATATATATATATATATATATATATATATATATATATATATACACTTTATCTTTCAATGAATATCTCTGAATGTGATCAAATTGAATTACTTTTAATTATGAGATTTGTGCTGTGAAATACTTGAATAGCAATATCTTTTAAATGAGCAAATTGATATATCTTTTACGTTTGTTATATTGAGGGGGAGTAAAATAATAAGCAATCAAAGAAAGAAGCTAAAAAAGTAAAATTGATCCCATCAAAAAGAATGAATAGAGAAAATATATCCTTTAAAAAGGGAAGCAGAGAATCTCAATTGATGCTGTCAAAAAGGGAGAGTAGAACCAAAATCGAGATTGAGAAATAAGAGCAATAAAGATTGAACAATAAGCAAAAATCCAAAAATCGAGATTGAGCAATAAGAGCAATAAAGATTTAACAATAAGCAATAAATCAAGATTGAGAAATAAGCAACAAAGAATGAGCAATAAGTAAATTGTTAAGCAAATGGGCACATGTGTCATATGCCAAAAAATCAAAATCAGCTTTTTCTTTCCAGGCAAATGCACTTATAAGCAAATTTTAAATTTATAGCAAATTTTAAATTTATCTTTAAACTGCTTCTGATGCATTTTGTTCTAATACTTGGCTATAATATTTAAGTGATGCATCTTCATAAATTTAAAATTCATGTTCAATGCTTTATACATGCTTTAGCTCAAATATTTTGTCATCATCAAAAAGGGAGAGATTGTTACTCCTTAAATTGATTTTGATGATTACAAAGTATTTGAAGGGGTTTCTAATGATTTTAGCTTGGAAAAAGACTTATTGCATTTCAGGGGTAAAATTGTAATTGTATCAAGACCTGATTCGGAAGCCTCAAGAGCAAGAACAAAAGATGTGCAATCTATTGGAGGTAATTTTAACATTTTTAGAAGTGTATTTTGTAAGAAAATCAGGTTTTTATTTTTGAGTCGATCCCATGAGTCGACTCATGACTAAAAGGGCTGAACGGCACGCAAAAATTTTGACTGGCACACTCTGTGAGTCGACCCCATGGGTCGACCCTTTAGCATGAGTCGACCCTATGAGTCGACCTCTGCTGTTTTGCAGGCCAAAATTATAGAACAGTCATTTTCTGCTCTTTTCCACAAAGGTCGACCCTATGAGTCGACACATGAGCATGAGTCGACCCTATGAGTTGACCCCTGTGATGGAAAATTTCTGTAATGGCTAGTTTTTAATCCGTTTCAATTGTATTTAATGCTCATTTAATGTGCTCTAACGGCTCTATTTTAGCCCAGATTATTCTCCACCATTATTTGAAGTTATAAAAAGGGACTTAAAAGAGGAAATCATAAGAAGAGAGAGTTTTTGAAAAAGGATCTTCAAGCATTCATTTCAACCCTAAGTAAGAGCCCACCAAAAGAGTTCAAGAAGCTTTTAATTCAAGTTCACCAACTCTCAAGTGCTCATTCAAGTCTCCAACCACCTTGAGAAAATCTGAAAGAGCTTCCTTCTAATTGTGTAAAGTATATTTAAAGCTTTATTCGCTCATTAAAGGAGCTTCATCTGTATTTCTGTGCAATTAACTGTAATATTCTTTTTGAGTTATTATTTTTGTTTTGGAAGGGTTCCAAAATGTGAAAAGATTGATCCGAACCTTGAATCGGATTGTATTGAGTTGGCTTATACCCGAGAAACAAGTGTTCTAGCTTGGGATAGCTAGAGTCGAAGGTTCCGACGAGTGTATTCAGGTTGAATACAGTTTAGTGGATTGAAATTTTCAAGTAGGAGCTTGGGGAGTGGATGTAAGTGCAAGGTTGGCACCGAACCACTATAAATCTTCTTATTTGTATTATGCTTAATTGCTCTCCTTTTAAGCTTCTTTATTCTCTTGCATTCTTGCATCCAACTATTATCCTTGCATAAATTACACTCTTCATACTTATCTTTCTCTTGTTAAATAATCTTCATAGTTGTAAGTTAAGTTTAAATTATTAAAAACTCAATTCACCCCCCCCCTCTTGGGTTGCATAGCTGGGCAACAAACAGGTTGGCTCAAGAAGAAATTCTTGAAATCAGTTAGTGTGAATCACTTTCAACTTGTGAGTCCTGTCTTCTTAGGAAAATGACCAGATCACCTTTTACTGAAAAAGGTGAGCGAGCCAGTGAACTCTTAGGTCTGGTACATTCTGATGTATGTAGACCCATGAGCTCAAGTACAAGAGGTGGATTTTTCTACTTCATAACCTTCACAGACGACCTATCGAGGTATGGGTATGCTACTTAATGAAGCATAAGTCGGAGCCGTTTGAAATATTCAAACTATTCCAAAATGAGATAGAAAAATAAACTGGAAAGTGTATTAAAACTCTTCGATCTGATCGAGGAGGTGAATACCTTTCTAATGAGTTTCTGACATATCTTGGGGAGAATGAAATTCTCTCTCAATAGACTCCTCCTGAAACACCACAGCATAATGGTGTGTCTGAAAGGAGGAATCGGACCTTGTTGGACATGGTTCGATCCATGATGGGGTTTGCTGGTTGCCGATCTTCCTCTGGGGATATGCGCTCGAATCAGCTTGTTACCTTCTAAATAGGATTCCGAGTAAGTCTGTAACCAAAATGCCATATGAGATATGGATAGGACGTAAGCCAGTACTCTCGCACCTTAGGATTTGGGGGTGTCCGGCTTATATTAAATGTTTAATTACAGACAAGCTTGGACCTAGGTCTGACAAGTATTATTTCATAGGATACCCAAAAGAGACCAAATGGTATTATTTCTACCTAGCTGATGAGCAAAAGGTGTTTGTCAGCCTTAAGGCAATTTTTTTGAAAAAGAAATTCCTTGGTGAAGGGACTGTTGCCTCTAAGGTCGAATTTGAGAAAGTTCGGCAGGTGGAAAAACCGACACAAGTAGCTAAACCTGAACCGAATTTGGTTAGATCAAATCCGGAGCCCATTGTTCCTGCACCCTTAAGGGATTTGGTAGAGTACCACATCAACCGGACAGATACTATGATTTCTTGGTCCGAGACAGCGATCCTGTCGAACTTGATGAAAATGATGAGGATCTGATCACCTACATAGATGCAATGCAGAGACCTGACTTTGAGAAATGGCTAGAGGCTATGAAATCCGAAATGGAGTCTATGAAGGTCAATGATGTGTGGACATTGGTTGACCCACCCGAAGGAGTAAAACCCATAGGGTGTAAGTGGATTTCAAGATAAAGAGGGGCACAGACGGAAAGGTGGAAACCTATAAAGTCCATCTGGTTGCCAAGGGATATCATCAACGTTATGGTATAGACTATGACAAGATGTTTTCTCCTGTGGCAATGCTCAAATCCATTCAGATTATGCTTGCGATAGCTGCCCATCTGGACTATGAAATCTGGTAGATGGATGTGAAGATAGCTTTCCTAAATGGAGAGCTGGACGAAGAGGTGTATATGATACAACCTAAGGATTCACATCCACAGATGAGTCTAAGGTGTGCAGGCTATAGAAGTCCATTTATGGACTTAAGCAGGCATTCTGGAGTTGGAACATACATTTTGATAGGACGATCAAGACGTATGGCTTTGTTAAGAATGAAAAAGAGCCTTGCATTTATAAGTGGGCTAATGGTCCAGTGGTGATATTTCTTGTATTGTATGTGGATAACATTCTCTTAATCGGAATGATGTCCCTGCATTACAGGGAATAAAGATTTGGCTGTCGTCACAGTTCTCCATGAAGGATCTGGGAGAAGCTTCCTACATCCTAGGGATGAGGATCTATAGAAATAGATCTAAAAGTTTGCTTGGCTTATCCCAGTCCACGTACATTGATACTATGCTGAAGAGGTTCAGTATGGAGAATTTTAAGAAAGGTTATCTACCGATAGGCCATGAAATTTCTCTCTCGAAGAGGGATTGTCCGACAACACCTCAAGAGAGAGAGCGTATGGGTAGAATTCCATATGCTTCAGCAGTGGGATCTATTATGTATGCCATGACATGTACATGACCAGATGTGGCATACTCACTAGGGTAGTGAGTAGATACCAATCTGATCCAGGAGAGAATCACTGGAAGGTTGTTAAAACCATCCTGAAGTATTTAAGAAATACTAAGGACCAGTGGCTTGTTTATGGTGAATCAGACTTGAGACTTATAGGGTTTACAGACTCTAGTTTCCAGTCTGATCATGATGACAGCAAGAGTGTGTCAGGATTTATTTTTACCCTTAATGGTGAGGCTCTCTGCTGGAAGAGTTTCAAGCAGCACACTGTGGCTGATTCAGTTTGCGAGGCAGAGTATGTCGCTGCATCAGATACTGCCAAAAAAGCAGTGTGGCTGAGAAAATTCATCACCAAGCTCAGAGTAGCACCCTCCCTTGTTGGTCTAGTTCTACTCTACTGTGACAGCTCTGGAGCCATTGCTCAGGCGAAGGAACCAAAGGCACACCAGCAGACGAAGCATATTCTGCGTCGCTACCATCTCATCCGAGAAATCATAGATCGAGATGATGTCGACCTTTCGAAGATAGATGGAAAGGAGAACCTGACCGACCCATTCACTAAAGCTATTGCGGTGAAGGAGTTCGACGACTTCAAGTCGAAGATGGGTATTAGATACTGCACCGATTGGCTTTAGGCCAAGTGGGAGATTGTTGGGAATAGTGTCCCAAAGTCAATCGTCAGCCTATTGACGGTTGTGCTCTTTATTGTATTAGTATATGAATTATAAATTAATAAAAGTTATTTTGATATTTTTCATCACAAATTGTTTCATCTTCTAATGAACTCCTGTGTTGTGGTAAAGTCCTTATTTAGACTCGACAAAGGAGGATTTATCGTTTAGTCCTTAAACCTGTTCGCGACCAAATGATACGTTGTTACCAAGGACAACAACGTTTATCAAGCATAGGTCGTTGTGTGCCATATGGGTTGGTTGTCCTCTTAACCAAAGAGTGAGGATGTTGCCCAGCTATGCAACCCAAGAGGGGGGGTGAATTGGGTTTTTAAAAATTTTATGCTCAATTAATTGCTTATGAAAAGTATTTGTTAAAAGCTTGATGAATGAGAAGAAAGACTTTAAATCAAGATTAATTACCTAAAGCAAGAATGCAAGGATATAATAAAGAAATAAAGAGAAACAATAAAGCACACCACAAACACAAAGATTTATAGTGGTTCGGTGCCAACCTTGCACCTACATCCACTCCCCAAGCTCCTACTTGGGAATTCCAATCCACTATACTTGTATTCAACCGAATACAAACGTCGAAAACTCCGACACTAGCTATCCCAAGCTAGTCCACTTGTTTCTCGGGTACAAGCCAACCCAAAACACTCCGATTTCAGGTTCGGATCAACCTACCCTTGTTTTGGAAACCCTCCAAAAACAAGAATAATTACTCACAAAGAGTAAGACAGTTTAGAGCACAAATAAGTACAAGAATAGCTCCTTAAATGAGCGAATATAACAATAAAAATACTTTACTCAAATGAAGAATCCCCTTTTGGATTTCTCAAGGTGGATGAACGCTTGAGGAGGAGAAGGTGAACTTTGATTGAAGACTTCTTGAAGGCTTTGAAAGAGCTCTTGATCAAGGTTGAACAGTTTGGCTTGAAAAACCTTCTCTTTGAATGCTCTTGAATGCCCTTTTGAACGCTCTTGCTTTTCTCTTTCACAATCTCTCTTGTATATTGTAGATTCCTTGTCTCTCTCGAGTATATTGTGGATCCCTTTTCTTTTTCTCTCGTGTATCTCGTTGATCACTGTCTCTCTCGTGTAGATTTTGGATCCTCCCTTTTTCTTTCACCTTTTGAAACCTTTTATAGCCTTAAGAAACAAGGGAAAATATTTTAGGCAGAAAAAGAGCCGTTAGAGCATTTTAAGGGAGCATAAAAGGCAATTAAAATGGGTAAAAAACTAGCCGTTGCGGACGATTTCCATCGCAGGGGTCGACTCATGAGTCGACTCATGCTTCAGGAGTCGACTCATGAGTCGACTTCTGTTGCAACAGCCAGACACTTTGATTTCTGAATTTTTTGGCCCAAATCAGCAGAGGTCGACTCATGCCTTGTGGGTCGACTCATGAGTCGACTCACAGGTCGTGCCAAGCCAAAAATTCAGCATGCCAAGGGAAATTTTTGCGTGCCAATCAGCTCATTGTGCCATGAGTTGACTCATGAGTCGACTCATGCACTTCAAACATTCATAACTTCAAAAATATAAGTCCAAAAATAATAAAATTTTTACCAATAGATTACAAATCATTTGTTCTACCAAATGATACTATCAAATCAGGATTTTAGTAAAATTATGATTTTGCCCCTGAAGAGCATAAAGATTTTTTCAACTAAAAATATTTGTATCCCTTCAATCTGCTTTGTAATCATCAAAATCAATCTAGGAGCAACAATCTCTCCTTTTTGATGATGACAAAATATTGAACAAAAGCATTTATGTGAATGCATTATAGATGCTTGAAAAGAGTATGATTCTTTTGGCATGTAATATAAATGGTCATATACAAAAATAGTTTGTCCATTTTCTTAAAGATTTGAAGATATGCTCATAGAATTATGTGATTTTGGTGTTAGAGCAGAAAACTTATTTTTGTTATCAGATCAAGCTGTATTTTGAAAATTTGCTCATTCTCATTTGATTTTAGTTTTAGCATCAGAGCAAAAAATACTTATGTGCTTTAATTGCTTTTGATACAAAAGAAATAATTATGTGTGCCAAAGCATGTTTAAGAGTTGATTTGGAAAGTGTATTAAATCATTTTGAGTTTAAGATGTATCAGAGCAAGAGAAAAATAAATTTTGCAATGTATCAGAGCAAGAAAAATAATTTTACAATGTTATCAGAAAAAATTTTACAATGTATCAGAGAAAATTTTGCAATGTATCAGAGCAAGTTAAAAAAAAATTTAAGATGTATCAGAGTAAGTTAAATTTCTTAAGATGTATCAAGGCAAATAAAATTAAAAAAAATATATCAGAGCAAGTTGGAATTTTAAAGTATATCAGAGCATATTTAATTTTTTTTTTTTTAAAGCAAATCAGAGCATATGTAAAGAAGTAATTTAAAAGTTACTTATTTGCATTATATACTTTTGATATTGTTCTTTAAATTTTCCAATTCATTCATTAATTTCTCATAATTTGTAGTTTTTTTTGATGGATTGCTTTTTCTTTAATTGCTCATAATTTATGGTTTTGCTTTTGTTGGATTGCTTTTTGTTTAATTTTTGTTTAATTTCTCCCCCTTTTTGATATCATCAAACATGGTTAACTCCTCCTTTTTCTGAAATATTCTTTAATTTCTCCCCCTTTAGAGTTTATCACTGATGTTTGCTCCCCCTTAATACAGCAATTATTAACAGCAAACAACAACAAAGAGAAGACAATATTTCAACAAGGAGAATATATATAACCAAAATATGATCGTCATCATTACAAAAGGTAGAAATATAAGTAAAAATGATACCATAAAACCATAATTGTTTCAATACATAGTTCATAATATAAAAGTCAACCAGCTAATTGTCAATACATGGCCCCAAAATACAGATCCTAGAACAAGACACTGACACCTAGGATCTAGTAATGATCATGAGAAGTCATGGATCGGAGTCATCAGATATGGGATGAGAAGCTGATGGATCAGAAGTGCATCCTCTACCCCGTCTGCCTCTGGCACGAGCAGGAGAGCGAGATGAACTGGGAGGCTGAGAACGCTGAGAGGCTAAGGACTGAACAGAAAGGGTTAGTCTGATGGAATCAAGTACGTTCAGTGCTCTGAAAATAGACTGAAGTAGAGCAGTGAACTGAGTGGTTGCATGCTCACTCGATCCTCGGATCTCTTTCCTCAGTAACTCATATCCACCCTCTAGTGCTCCTCTGAGCCTGCCAGCCTCTACAGTGAGGTCTGTGACCTCAATAGTGGACTCCTGTGGCTGAGGATGGGCCAAAGCAAGGACTTGCCCCTGCAAGTCAAGAACTCTGTCAGTCAGTCTCCAGACTGTATCCTCAAGCTGCTGAATCCGGATGGACTGATCTGATATCATCTGAAACACAGTGGATATGTGGGGAGTCATGGTCTGATCAGACGAAGTGGCTCCAGGTGCAAAAGTAGTACTACTCCACTGACTAGATAGCAAAGAAGCCACACGCTGTGATATCTGCTCGATCTGATTGTCAGCCAGTCTGAACTCTAATTGAGGTGCTCTGCTCTCTGGCTGATACACTGGTGTGGGCATCCTAGTAAACTCTGAAGGGCCAGCCTCTGTATCAGGAATGAACTGGATATTTGGTGATGCTGCCCTGAAGTCATGGATAGGAGATGATGGACCTTCTTCTTCAGCTCTGTCTTCAGTTCTCTCTTCAGCTCTATCTTCAGTTCTCTCCCCAGCTCTCTCCTCAGCTCTCTCCTCAGATCCCTTGATCCAACCACCATCTATCTTTGTAAATCCCATTCGGTGCAGGGTGTGTTGGTTGAAAGTGTCCACATGAGAGAGCTTAGTAGAAGCCTCCCCCTCACAGCTAACTCCAAACCTCCTAAATACTCTAGTAAGGGCCATACCATAAGGCAAGTGTGCCTTGGATCTATTCAAAGTCTCTCTCATGGCCTCTATCATAAGTGCAGGGAGATTCAGGGGGGTCTGAGTGATGACATGAAACATGATATATACATCTCTGCTGGAAAGCAAATCATGCCTACCACTCCTAGGAAAGAAAAGCTTCGTTACCATCTGATGTAGGATCCTCATTTCAATGGACAAAATCTTTTCTTCCAATTTGTTTAAACTTCCTGAGTAAGTTCCCCCTAAAATAACTCTGATCCCCTCTTCTTTTACTGGGAGTTCCATATAAGAGTAACCCTCACTAGGCAACTGAAGAATTTCTCCCAATATACTAGAATCCAAGCAAATATCAATACCCTTGACTGTTGAAGTCACTGACCCATTTCCATAATGTAGATTCTGGTAGAATTCTCTAACTAGGTCAACATAGGTGACTTCCTTAAGGGAGCAGTAGAAATCCCATCCTTGGTTTTTAATCTTAGTTGCAAATGTAAAGCCCTCTTTTTCAAAGAACCGAAAATCTATATTCTTCCCGATTTGACTTTTCTATCAGAAAGAGGATTCTTACTGGGGCTTAGGGAGGATTGAGGGGGACCTTGAGCAGATACTGAAGCTGGAGTGGGAGCAGTGGAAGACTGACCAGCTTGCCTTTTCTTTCGGATAATTTCTTCAGGCTCACAGACTGACTTTCTTCTTTGGGGAAGCTTCATCTTCGGAGCCATATTCACTACAGTAGCAGGCAAGGAGACTTGGAGGAACAAGTGAATGAGTGGAGGAGGGATCACAAGAGAGTGAAGAGGGATTTTGGTGAAGAAAAGAAGTGGATTTGGGAAGAACGGTGGAGTGCTAGGGCACGCTCCAACCGTGCCAAACAATGGGAGAAAGCACAAAAAATCCCTTTCCAAGGTGGCGATTTTTGGTGGAGAGGAGGAGGGAGAAGTGCCTCGAATTAGATCCTTGGATTTGTAGCAAAAGGAATTGGAGAAGTCGGCTTTTGGAAGGAGGAAGATGAGAGGATGAGTCATCTCACGAACAGAATCCCGTATAAAAACAATGAGCCCGTGGGAAGTTTGAGGAAATAACAAGTTTGCCATTGAGTCGACTCATGGGGGTTGACTCATGAAGTTCAAAAATTCAGAAAAAATGTGAATAAATTCCAGAAAAATTTAAAATTTTGGGAGAAGGAGTTTTGCTCAAAGATAAGTTTTTAGAATGATAAATTTGAGCTTTTGGGATCAGGATAGATGTTGGAAATTGAGCTCTAAGAATTTTTGACATCAGTTCTTGGAAATTGAGAAAAATTTAGGCATATAGATCTAGAATTCCTAGATTTCTCCTAATTTCACAGAATTTATCCTCACTAAGGGCCTTTGTAAAGATATCAGCTAATTGATTTTTAGTGCAAATATATTCAAGAATTATATTTTTGTTTTGAACATGTTCGCTTATAAAATGATGTCTTATTTCAATATGTTTGGATCTTGAGTGTTGAATTGGATTTTTAGATAGATTTAAGGCACTTGTGTTGTCACATCTTATTGGTGTTTCATTAAGTTTGATTCCAAAGTCTTCGAGTTGTTGCTTAACCCATAAGATTTGAGCACAACAACTTCCGGCTGCAATGTATTCGGCCTCAGTCGTAGACAGTGCCACCGAATTTTGTTTCTTGCTAAACCATGAGATTAGGTTAACTCCAAGAAATTGGCAAGTTTCACTTGTGCTTTTTCTATCTAATTTACATCCAGCAAAATCAGCATCTGAATATCCTAATAAATCAATTTGTGAGTCTTTAGAGTACCATAACCCAGAGTTTGAGTACCATTTAAGTATCTAAGGATTCTTTTAACAGCATTCAAATGAGATTCTTTAGGATTAGATTGATATCTAGCACATAAACAAACACTAAACATGATATCAGGCCTACTTGCAGTTAAATATAATAATGAGCCAATCATACCTCTATAGTATTTTAAGTCTACACATTTACCTTCATCATCCTTGTCAAGCTTACATGAGGGACTCATTGGTGTGCCAATTGGTTTGCAGTTCTCCATTCCAAATCTTTTGAGTAGTTCCTTGGTGTACTTGCTTTGGGTGATGGAGATTCCCTCTTTTGATTGTTTGATTTGGAGTCCGAGGAAGAAGGTGAGTTCTCCCATCATGCTCATCTCGAACTCCCCCTGCATAAGCTTAGCAAAGTCTCCATTTCTTGGGTAGGTCATTTGTCCCTTGAGGTTGTTCTTGAATTTCTTCACCTCTCTCATCTTGTTCGTCTTCTTGATCCTTGTCTTCTGGAGTTGTTGAATCTTTCAGAGTGATCTCCTTCATACCTTCTATTAGTGGATCTGCATCATCAACACCCTCATTCTTTCTTGAAGGAAGATCGTTAGATTCATCAAAAACAACATGTATGGACTCCTCAACTACTAAAGTTCTTTTGTTGAAAACTCTAAATGCTTTACTAATGGAGGAGTAACCTTGAAAGATTGCTTCATCTGATTTTGCATCAAATTTACCAAGTTTTTCTTTGCCATTATTTAATACAAAACATCAGCAACCAAAAACATGAAAATATGCAATATTTGGTTTTCTTCCTTTCCAAAGTTCATAGGGGGTTTTCTTTAAAAATTGTCTAATCAAAGCACGATTTAAAATGTAACATGCTGTGTTAATTGCTTCCGCCTAAAAATATCTTGAAAGGTTGCTTTCACAGAGCATGGTACGGGCCATTTCTTCTAAGGTTCTGTTTTTCCTTTCAACTACCCCATTCTGTTGGGGGTCCTAGGAGCAGAGAAGTTATGGCCAATTCCATTTTCATCACAAAAATTTTCAAAGTCTTGATTTTCAAATTCAGTTCCATGATCACTTCTAATATTTTGAATTGAAAACCCTTTTTCATTAGTGACTTTTCGGTGAAATTTAGTGAAAATATGAAAAGTTTCATTTTTGTGTGCCAAAAAGAAAACCCAAGTAAAACGAGAGTAATCATCTATAATTACAAAGCCATATCGTTTTCCTCCTAGACTAGTGGTTCTAGTTGGTCCAAATAAGTCCATATGTAAGAGCTCTAAAGGTCTAGAAGTTGAAACAGTATTTTTGGATTTAAATGAAACTCTAGTTTGTTTACCTAATTGGCATGCATCACAAATTTTATCCTTTTCAAAATTCAGTTTTGGCAAACCAAGAACTAATTCTTTCTTAATTAATTTTGAAAGAGAATGCATGCTAATATGTGCAAGTCTACGATGCCACAGCCAACTAGTCTCATTATCTTTAGCATTCAAGGATACTAGGCATTGCATGTCTAATTTGGCTAAATCATTCAAATCTACCATATAAACATTGCCATGCCTATGTCCTATAAATTTAATACCATCGTTAATAGGACTAGTCACAATGCAAACAGATGATTCAAAAATAACTTTATACCCTTTATCACAAAATTGACTAATGCTAAGTAAGTTATGTTTTAAACCTTTAACTAACAAAACATTTTCAATGTATTTGGAGGGAGTGATACCAATGTTACCTATCCCGATGATCTTTCCTTTGCCATTATCTCCAAAGGTGACCATCCCTCCATCCTTAGCATCAAGCATGATGAATTGTGATTCATCACCAGTCATGTGTCTCGAGCATCCACTATGAAGATACCATTTCCTGTTTCCTCCTTGGGATGCTAGACACACCTGCAAGCAAAGGTTAAGTTTCTGTCTTAGGTACCCAAGCTTTCTTGGGTCCTTTTAGGTTAGTCATAATGGTTCCTTTTGGAACCCATATTTTGTTTATAGTTGTGTTTGCAGATTTGTTAATAAGACATGTGTATGATTTATGTCCTATTCTACCACATTTGAAACAAGTAATATTTGTAGACTTGTTACTTGAATAATTTACATAAATATTCTTCAGAAATTTTTGTTTCTTCAAGGGGTTGTAGCCAAGTCTAGCCTTATCATATACAGCTGTTTGATTATCAAGAATCATATTTAGTTTGTTTGAACTTAAGGTGAACTTATCTACTATAGGTTTCAGCTTGTTAATTTCATTCTTTAAGCTTTGATTTTCTTGAATCAAGGTGGATTTGTCAATTGAAAGGTTTTCAGCTTGTTTCACTAAGGACTGATTTTTTAATTTCAGTTCTTTGTTTTTCATCCCTAGTTTCTTTAATTCATCAATTAAATCATAGAATGCTTCATGCAATTCTTCAAAAGTAAATTCACTAGGGGATTCAGAAGTTACCTCATTTTCGTGTGCCATAAGGCACAGGTTGGCTTGTTCTATTGAGGTTTCCTCATCGAAGCTTGAGTCATCACTCACACTCCAAGTCGCCATCATTGCTTTCTTTTTGAACTTTTTGGGACCTTTCTTCAGTTGTGGACATTCGGATTTGAAGTGTCCCGACTTCTTGCACTCGTAGCATATAAGGGGTTGATCTTTCTCTTTCTCTTTGCTTTGTTCCCCTTTTGTGAATGACTTCTTTCTCATCCCCTATTTCTTTTTCTTAGAAACTTCTTAAATCTTCGGGTGATGAGTGCCATCTCTTCATCCTATTCTTCATCTTCAGTGTCATCCGTTTCATCATCAGGCGAAGCTGTGGATTTGAGGGCAATGGTTCTTTTCTTTTTGACTTCATCCTCTTAATGTTGCTTCATGCTAAGTTCATGAGTCATCAAGGATCCAAGAAGCTCTTCTAGAGGTAGAGTGTTCAAGTCCTTTGCTTCTTGGATGGTAGTCACCTTGGCTTCCCAAGTTCTTGGCAATGACCTGAGAATCTTCCTTACAAGCTCACTGTTAGTATAAGATTTGCCAAGACTCTTCAAACCATTAATTATATCAGTAAAATGAGTAAACATAGCAGTTATGGACTCATCATGCTCCATTTTAAATAATTTATATTTATGCACAAGCATATTTATTTTAGACTCTTTTACTTGATTTGTTCCCTCATGGGTTACTTCTAACCTATCCCATATTTCTTTAGCAGATGCACAAGTAGAAATGCGATTAAATTCATTTGCATCAAGTGCACAATAAAGAACATTCATAGCTTTAGCATTTAATTGTGTCAATTTCTTATCAACCTCATCCCATTCTTTCTCGGGTTTGGTTGACTCCTTACCATCTATAATCTTGGTGGGTGTGTGAGGACCGTTCACTATGATACTCCACATATCATAGTCGAGTGCTTGTATGAATATCTTCATCCGAGCTTTTCAATAGGTGTAATTAGACCCATTGAAAAGTGGAGGTCGGTTGGTAGATTGCCCCTCGGCTAGAGAAGTTCCGACATGGGTTGCCATAGATCTTTGGCTCTTTGATTGTTAGATCAAAGAAGGGCTAGAGCACCGAGCTCTGATACCACTTGTTGCCCAGCTATGCAACCCAAGAGGGGGGGTGAATTGGGTTTTTAAAAATTTTAAGCTCAACTAATTGCTTATGAAAAGTATTTGTTAAAAGCTTGATGAATGAGAAGAAAGACTTTAATTCAAGATTAATTATCTAAAGCAAGAATGCAAGGATATAATAAAGAAATAAAGAGAAACAATAAAGCACACCACAAATACAAAGATTTATAGTGGTTCAGTGCCAACCTTGCACCTACATCCACTCCCCAAGCTGCTACTTGGGAATTCCAATCCACTATACTTGTATTCAATCTGAATACAAACGTCGGAAACTTCGACACTAGCTATCCCAAGCTAGTCCACTTATTTCTCGGGTACAAGCCAACCCGAAACACTCCGATTTCAGGTTCGGATCAACCTACCATTGTTTTGGAAACCCTCCAAAAACAAGAATAATTACTCACAAAGAGTAAGACAGTTTAGAGCACAAATAAGTACAAGAATAGCTCCTTAAATGAGCGAATATAACAATAAAAATACTTTACTCAAATGAAGAATCTCCTTTTTGGATTTTCTCAAGGTGGATGAACGCTTGAGGAGGAGAAGGTGAACTTTGATTGAAGACTTCTTGAAGGCTTTGAAAGAGCTCTTGATCAAGGTTGAACAGTTTGGCTTGAAAAACCTTCTCTTTGAATGCTCTTGAATGCCCTTTTGAACGCTCTTGCTTTTCTCTTTCACAATCTCTCTTGTATATTGTAGATTCCTTGTCTCTCTCGAGTATATTGTGGATCTCCTTTTCTTTTTCTCTCGTGTATCTCGTTGATCACTTTCTCTCTCGTGTAGATTTTGGATCCTCCCTTTTTCTTTCACCTTTTGAAACCTTTTATAGCCTTAAGAAACAAGGGAAAACATTTTAGGCAGAAAAAGAGCCGTTAGAGCATTTTAAGGGAGCATAAAAGGCAATTAAAACGGGCAAAAAACTAGCCGTTGCGGACGATTTCCGTCGCAGGGGTCGACTCATGAGTCGACTCATGCTTCAGGAGTCGACTCATGAGTCGACTTCTGTTGCAACAGCCAGACACTTTGATTTCTGGATTTTTTGGCCCAAATCAGTAGAGGTCGACTCATGAGTCGACTCATGCCTTGTGTGTCGACTCATGAGTCGACTCACAGGTCGTGCCAAGCCAAAAATCCAGCGTGCCAAGGAAAATTTTTGCGTGCCAATCAGCTCATTGTGCCATGAGTTGACTCATGAGTCGACTCATGCACTTCAAACATTCATAACTTCAAAAATATGAGTCCAAAAATAATGAAATTTTTATCAATAGATTACAAATCATTTGTTCTACCAAATGATACTATCAAATCAGGATTTTAATAAAATTATGATTTTTCCCCTGAAGAGCATAAAGACTTTTTCAACTAAAAATATTTGTATCCCTTCAATCTGCTTTGTAATCATTAAAATCAATCTAGGAGCAACAACAGTTATTGATGATGGATCAATCGATAAGTGGACAACTCTTGTCCAATGATTCTCTAATCATGGTGCACCCAAAACTTGATCTCTAATTCATGAAGCCCACCGTGTCCAGAATATTGCTCCAATCTTTAGTTAAGTCAGATCCACCATTTGCACGAACTAGATTCCTGATTGAGTCCCTCACTGTATCTAAAATATGGAGCACAACCCATCCTCTAATCCGTAGCATCCAATGCCTAATGGACATGGTTGCATCTTTTTGGTGCAACTGAACCACTGTAATCAGTCGAAAACAATCAACCCCGAGAAGGGCCAGCACATCCACAATGGTGGAAGATCTTAGACTTAATATTTTTAGGAAGATTTAATTTAGGTCTCATTAAACTTGACTTGACATAGTCATAACAATTATGACTAACCTAGTGGTGTGGATTAACTCGAATTGTTAGCCACCTCAAATCAGAACTGAGTCGACATATATGGCCAGGTAAGTGAGACCGATGGAAGGGATATGCCATTAACTTGACAAGAACGCATTCGAGTCGAGTAGCTCTCAATTAAAAATCATTCGGTCGCATCTGTCCAACTTATCTTAGACACCAAATTGTCGATCCAGAATCAATTGGGTTAGCCTACAATCCAGGCTCTAACCACTGAGCCAAATTAGGTCTTAACTTGATCGAGTCACATATGAATGTGATTCGACCTTGACCTAGACTTAATCCTATTAGGTTGGTCAATTATTAGCTTTCATGATCCCACCTAACCAACTTTTGATTCGATTTGATCAACCTCTAGACCTAATTGAGCTACCCAAGTCCGAACCCAATTTTATAAAAATATCTTAGATCTGAAATTCTCAATTTTAGATCTAATTTAATTTCATAAGCTTAATTCATTAATTAAGTCTTGGGTTCATAAACAAAATATGTAAAATAAATCTTAGAGTTTCAGGATCTAGGGTTTTGCAGAAAAGTAAGTTTGATTTCTGATTAAGGATGAATGCGCAGCACCCCTACACACCATAAGAACACCCCATTAAATGGAAGGAGAGGGTCTTAAACCCTACTTTGTTCTTATGACCGGACGGTCATGAGGATCACCTTAATTAGAAATATTGATTTAACTACAAAACTAGTTAGATCTAAGTTACATATCACATATATAATTTCAGATCTAACTTATACATGCTTTGCATACATCTCATGTATTAAAATCTGATCTAATTAGCATGCTTTCAGATCTGATACATCATATGTAATATCTAAAAAATAAGATTTAAATTAAACTATTCAATATAAAATCTATTCTAGACAGTTATCAGAATAATTCTACAACTAGTCTAGGCATGCAGCAGATCAATCTTATGAATTAATTAAATTTTATTTTCTATTTTTTAATCTAAATATAATATTTATAATATTATAAAATTAGAGAATAAATTAGATCTAATTTATATTTTAATCATATTAAAATATAAAATTTCAAGACTATTCATAGTTTAAACTATTCCTAGTCTAGTCATGCATCTCATACATGTTAGATCTATTTAGATTTAATTTTAATTTTTTTTGATTTTAGATCCTATCATATCTGATGTGACATCTAAAATCTATTAATATTATATAAATAAAAATAAAAATTAGATCTAAATTAGATCTAAAATAGAGCCATCAACCTAGCTCTGATATCAATTGAAGAAAAAATCGCCTTTTTTCTTGTAGGATCTTCCAGATCTAATGAGATCTGGGGTAGAATATTTAAAAAAAAAATTATTCTACTTTATTTCAAATTTAAGATTTATTAGATTTAATTCTTATTATCTAATATTTAATCTAAAATTAAATCTAAAACTTGAGGATTAGAGAAATACCTCTAGGGTAACTAGATTACCCTGTAGATGATCGCAGCAATGCCTGAGGTTCAAAAATAACCACGCAGTCATCTAGCCTCTACCAGTATCCACTCAGGTAGGATCTGGATCATCTTCTCCTTACAAATCTCTACTCTAAAAATTAGATCTGGATCTGATCTGGAAGATCTTCAAAAGATCTTCTGAAGTTGGAGCAGCAGCTTCTTAACAAATCCCTACAGCCTTTTGATCAGGTATCCACCACGCCTTGGACAAGCACCAGATGGATGCCCAACTTCTTGGATGTGAAGAGGGGAGAGAGAGGACTAGAGGAGATATGGAGAAGTGGAGGGATATTGGGCTTTTGCTGGGTATTGAGCAGAGACTCTAAACCCTAGGCACAGATAGGGTTTAAATAGACCCTACTGCGCCATGCAGTGCCACATCATTCGACCAATCAAAAAATTCTAATTAATTATGAAAAAATTTTGATTGATGGAGCGATATCATCTAATCATATCAGATAAGAACCCCACCAAGGTTGGCACCCAACAGTTTGAGTCGATCAAGGCATAGAGTCCTCATCTCATGGGACTCTATCCTTATCCACTTGGGGCGCACGCCCAATCTGATCTTGGTGCCCACTTTGAGGCCTAATTTAGTAGGTGGACACTCCAAAAAAACTCTACAATGACCTCTTGCCAAGTGGCTTTCAATTTAAGATCCATAAGTCAATGTTTGACCGATGTCCTAAAATGAAAATGATAGATGACAGAAATTGGCAGGTGTTATCTTAAATTCATCTCATGAATTAAGACAAGATTTTTTTGAGCTGTCCTGGCTCTAGTCAGACTGAGAGAAATCTTCTCAAAGTTCTCTGGGTGAGTCAAATCACATTTGGCTCAGTTGAGATGAAAAAGATTGCATGAGGAGAAAGTTACGCTCAATCGTGTGCTAGCATGATTTCCTTGAACCTAATTGGATCTAATCCAAATCAATTGAAGTGAGCTAGCTCAATTGATGACATCCAGATCCTAACTTTTGTTTGTGTGACCCAGTTAGATTCATTTTCGTATGGTAATGAGATATGTCGTGATCTCATCATCGACATCATCGAAACTCCTTTCGATGGACCAGAACTCTTCTGATTCAGATAATTTAGAATGATTGATCATCAATATCATTCTAATTGCTTCCAAAATCCACTAGTGACACCTAGCAGTATATGGTGGCAACCCATCAGAAATGAAGACAAACCTCTCAGTGCAGCTACCTGTGTGATTGAGTTCCTCTATCATGAGTCCCGACTGAATTGGGGTTAAGGTGAACTCGTCAAACCCAACATCAGTCATATGAATCAATCGATCAATCTGAGTCCGTTGTGAAACCCCAATGAAAAATTCTTTTTCATTATTTCACTCTGCCATGGTCATGGGCTTAAGGACTCGATCTTTTGATCATCATAGGACTACTCCTCTCGTCTACTGAGGTTGATAGATCCCATCTTGGTGCAATTTGGTTCCTACAATGAATATGCTACAGCCAACATACACCTCAGGATTCTGAATGGCTAGAAGACCGAGTTATGATGTAGTCAAACTATAACACACTCAAGGTGAACTGTCGATGCACCTCAGGTCAAAGAACTAGACACACAGCTGCAGTATCGAGCTAGTCATCGACAAGAAGGTAGACTTCCTTATGACTGCTCGAGGTGGTCACGCTCAGTACTCTCGTTCTCAATGAATACTTGTACTCTCGCTCCAGTGTCTCCACACTGTAGACTCAAGACTCATCTACCCTAAGGAAGCGATCATCCACCAACCTTCCGGATCGATCACCATCCTCATGATGATCCTATGGTTAGGAGCTGTTTATGAGTTAGTTATGTAAATTCGTGCCTTAAATTTTCAACTCTTGAAAATATGAATTAACATTCCTACTAACTCAAAGGATGTATCACAGACATAATGCACACAATGTGATAGTAGAATAACCCTTTTATTCATTTATAGTCAAAATTATAAATTTATCATTATATTTATACAGGAATGTGTCAGCCAATCTGCATCTAGGGCACACATCTAACAGAACAGTTCTAGGTCTCTCACCTAAGAGGACAATGGTCTCCTCTTTTGTTCATGCCAAGAAAGAATGAAACCCACCCAAAGCTCACATCTTAAAGAAGGATTTTTGCCCCACTTTCTCTTTGGTATCTCACAGTGAAAAGCTCTCTTAGTTTGGCAGGATAAGATAGGATTATCATACAAACCAGATAAGACAGGATAAGGGCTGAAGTTTGTTGCAATTCAAATTATTTTGAATTTTAATTTAACTCCAACTTTTTTCACCCTTATCTAACTTAAAGAGGGACCTACCAAATAAAATTAGATAGAAAAATCAATTGAGAAGACTTCTTTTTTTGGTACACAATGGGCACCTTCAGAAGCTGCCAACGTGTGGAAGGATATAGATAAGGTTTTAAGTTGAAATTCAAACTAATTTGAATTCAAATCAAAATAAACTAATTTCTATCCTTAATAGATAAAAAAATAAAGATTATTTTTTAATTTTCTTACATACAAACTAATTTTGTGTGGTGAGAAAAGGTGTGAGACAATTTGGGTGGCGCAAGGGAGAGAATCCCACTCATTTGGGACTCTAGGGTTTAACCAATTAAATTTTTTTTAAATCCAATCCAATTAGATCAAAATAAAATATGATGAACCTAATCTAATTAAGCTCTTATAATTTTAATTAAATTTAATCAAATTAATAAATTAATTGAGCCATGGATCTGATCAAATCAGGATCATTTCTCCCTTACCGATTAGGTCATCTCATAACCTAATCAGACTTGACCTGATTGAATCCAATTCAATCAAACTTGATCCCAAATTTAATTCTCAATCAAATTGAGCTAATTAGTGATCTAATCATTAATTAATCCTCCATTAATGATAGAGTCCAAATCTAGTGGGCTCTTCTCTAGAGTCTCCGTTCAGTGAGACTCTTCAGCAGAGTCCCCATCCAGTGAGACTCTTCACTAGAGTCTCCATCCACTGTGACTCTTCAGATTAACCATGTGATCAGAAAGAAACTTCTAATGTGTGTGACCCCATAGGTTTGAACCTAAGCCAATAGCACAAAAACTAATTCCAGTATCAATTAGAGTAACCATCTAGCAATAGTACCCGACATCTGGATAGGTCGAATGTATGCAAAGCAACACTCAAGAATCTATTTGGATATAGTTACCATATAATTCATTCCTTTGACCTTTGATGCTAGGATGATTTAGAGTTTAAACTGTCAACTTTTAATAGTACATCCATTATGTGTCTCAACCTGATAAATCCTGTGACTCCTCACAAGGATTGCCCTGGCCAAGGTCTTACTAAATTGAAACATAAAGCATTCTCTCCAATCTCTTGGAGTGGTCAATTCAATCTTGACTCAAGCACCGACTTCACAAGTACTTGACTGTGTCCAAAAACTTTTCGATCCTGAATTAAAAGTTCAGGTAGTCCGGCATCAAAGCACAGTGAGTTGCTTGCAAGTCACCATGGTGATCTCAGGTCAGAAGAGCACTTATACCCATATCCGTTCGGAGTGACTCTGGACAGTAGAGTACTCCAGAGTTGGTCACGTTCAGTAAAATATACTCTTATATTTCATCTGCATACCCTACTAGCATCTCTACGCTCCTTTATTAAGAGGCCAACCAACCTATATGGCACACAATGACCTACTCTTGATATGTCTATCATCCTCGTAATAGCATATCATTTGATCACGAACTCATTTAAAGACTAAACGATAAATTCTTCTTTATTAATTTAAAATAATCCTAAGGACTTTCATCATAACACAAAAGTTCGATGTAGAAGATGTACAAGCTTATGATGAAAATTATCAAATAAATATTTTATTAATTAATTTATATACAATTACATCAAATAGCACAACCGTCAACAAGCTGACGATTGGCTTTAGGACATATTTTTCTATCGGTATGGCATACAGATGGAATGTAGGTGTACATTTGCACCGAACGTGACTATTTGCCGAGCACTCTACTGTCAAGAGTAGCTCATGAAGGGTATGGATATAAGTATCTCTCAGATCTGAGATCACCATGGTGACTTGTAAGCAACTCACTATACTTTAGTGTTGGACTATTTGAATTTCTAATTCACTGATGAAAGATTACTGGGTGCAGTCAAGTACTTATCGAGTCGGTGTGTGAGTCAAGATGGAACTAACCCCTCTGAATTAGTAAGAGATATGTATCAGTGTATTTCAATTTAGTAAAATCTTGACCAGAGTAATTCATGTGATAGATTTGAGAGGTTGAAATATAATATGATCGACTATATTAGGGTTGACAGTTATACCCTAGATCACCTTGAGCATTGGGGTCATAGGGATGAATTATATGGTAACCATACGCAAGTAGGTTCTAGAATATTACTTTGCAATCTTTTGGCCTATCCAGATGTCGAGTCCCATTGTTAGATGATTACAATGATTAGTATAAAAAAATATTTTATGTCACAGGCTTAGGTTTGAACCAATGGGGTCACACACATTAGAAGATTCAGACAGATCTGATGGCTGAAGAGTCCAATTGGATTATGCTCTGATGAAGAGTCTCTCTGGGATTGAGACTCTGGAGGAGAGTCTCGCTGGACTGGGACTCTACTATTATTGAAGAATTAATTAATAATTAGATTGTTAATTGACTCAATTTGATGGAGTAAAGAGCTTTGGAAAGTCTAATTGAATTGGATACAGTTTGACTTAGATTGGGTTTGATTTGATCAAGTCTGATTAAGAAAAATTTGATCCTGATTTGATCGAAACTTGGGCTCAGCTAATTCCTAATTAGGTTAGAAATTTATTAAGATAATTAAGCTTCTAATTTGATTAGATTTATTTCTAACATTGGGTTCAAACCAGATTTGATTTGGTTTAAAATTAATTTAGAAATGGAGAGTCCAAGCCAATAGAGACTCTATCTCTTAATCCTTATGCCACCCTGGACCCATGCACCTGTTCTCAGTGCCAAATTGGATTTGTCTTGAGAATTTTGGTGTGATGAGAAAGGGCTCAATGAGAGTGGGTGAAAATATATGATGAGTCATGATCTTATCTCCTGCCTAATTTGAATGCGATCCAAATTAGAGATAAGAAGATAAGAAGGAAAGAAATTTTTCAAACTTGGAAAAAAGGGTGGCATCTAGAATTTTTTTTTTTAAATCTTTTGAAGAATTTTTAGGTGTGAGAGACTCTTGATTCCTTCTTCATGCCAACACCAATTTTTAGAAATTTTTGGATACCAAAATTGGTGGTTGGCATGGAGATTATAGCACCCTCCCCTTTGACCCAAAACCCTAGCCCTTTGTCATAAAAAGAAGTCTCCAATAGTGGATGCCCCATCTTGAATCCCTTGCTGGTTTTTATTTTTCTCCAGAGCTCTATCTTCTCTCCTCTTCCTCCTCTAGATTTTCTCTTCCTTTAGAGCATCCAAGAGTTGTGAAGAAGAAGAGAGAAATCAGCCTTAAAGATCCTTGCAAGCTAGCACTTCCAAGGAGCCTAATTTGTGCCAGTCTTCATGTGGATGTTCTATAGAGGCCGGACATCTTTGTACAGCTGTGATCAACCTAAAGGAGCATCAATCCAAGTGTTGGACCAGTAGAGATCATCAACATACAGTTTGGTAATGGTTCCTGAACTTGTTTGATTGTTTTTTGATAAATCTAAGGGTTAGATCTAGATTGTAGCATCGATTAGATCGATGTAGTTTTTATTTTTAGATTTAAAGAGCATGTTAAATCATATTATAGGTCTTGGCATGGTAGTCTAAATTAGATCTTATGCATATAAATTAGGTTAAATCATTTAATCTAATAGATTCACTGCATAAAATTTTAAAATTGCATGCATATTATTGTCTATCTTTCCTTTAATTTATTAGATCTAAAGATCTGATATGCAGATCTTAATAACATACATGTGAAATAAAACTTGCTCTGATACTACTTGAAGGTATCGCACATCCGAGATATGCATGCGGAGATAAAAAAATATAGATTTTTAACTTTAAAAAATCATAAACACACAAGAAATTGAAATTGATCTAGATTTAAATAATTTTAAATCTATCATGCATAAAATATAGATCTAATCTATATATGTCAGGAATGTTCACATAATGAAATTAAGATACTGAAAATTAAAATCAGATTTGGATTTTAACCTTTACCTTTGCGTGGGTAGATCTTCACCATGATTCGATGGTCCATGGTAATCTGGTGAGATTCCTGTAAAGTTGCACATACGTCTGGCCTCTATGAGTATCCACTGAAGCTGATCTGATCAGAAAGACTTGATTTCACTAGGGTGCTAGCTCCCTTACAAAAATCGCTCTCTGGATTGTCGAATCCACTTGATCTTTTGATTCTCTTCTCAAGAGAATCAATCAGATCTATAGGAGAATGATAAAATCAGATCACATCTGATTTTTTTTTTCACTTTTCTTTTCTCAAAAGAAAATCAAAGATCCACTAAAGAAGATAAGAGATCTAATCTATTTTTTCTTTCTTTTTTGTCCAACCCTTAGATTAGATCTTTGAATGAGAGAGGAGAATGTTTTGTATCCATCTCATGGACCAAGAAGGAGAGAAAAATCAAATCTAATATGATTTTATTTATGTCCAACTTTTGGACATCTTTTTAAGAAGGAAGATAGAGTGTCCAACTCTGAGACAAGGGAGAGAGGGAGAAAGTTTTCTAGCAATCAACGTTTGAATGTAAGAAAGAAGAGATAGGAAAAAGGGTGCCATACCTCTTTTTCTTCCCGTAGAAAGCTTCACACCAACCAATCGACTGTTGGGAATAGTGTCCCAAAGCCAATCGTCAGCCTATTGATGGTTGTGCTCTTTCTTGTATTAGTATATAAATTATAAATAAATAAAAATTATTTTGATATTTTTCATCACATATTGTTTCATCTTCTAATGAACTCCTGTGTCGTGGTGAAGTCCTTAGGACTATTTAGACTCGACAAAGGAGGATTTGTCGTTTAGTCCTTAAACCTATTCGCGATCAAATGATACGTTGTTACCAAGGACAATAATATTTATCAAGCATAGGTCATTGTGTGCCATATGGGTTGGTTGTCCTCTTAACCAAGGAGTGTGGAGACACTGGTATGGCATACAGGTGAGATGTAAGGGTACATCTGCACTGAACATGACCGACTCCGGAGCTATTTTTACTGTCAAGATTTACTCCGATGGGATATGGGTATAAATGTCCCTCCAACCTGAGACCGCCATGGTGACTTACAAGCAACTCACTGCACTTAGGCACTAGACTATCTGAATTTTTAATTCAGTGATGGAAGGCTACTGGGTGTAGTCAAGTACTTGACTTGTCGGTGCGTGTGTCAAGATGGGATTGACCACTCCAGTTCAGGAGCTGTGTACAGTCATATTTCAATTTAATAAAATCTTGGGCAGGATAGTCCTAGTGAAGAGTCATAGGACTGTTTGAGTTGAGCACGATTCGGATGATCTAATCAGGGTTGACAGTTTAACCCCGAGTCATCCTAAACACAGGGGTCAAAAGGGATGAATTATACAGTAACCATATTCACGTAGGTTCTGAGTGTTGCGATTGTGACTATTCAACCTATCCGAATGTCGGGTACTATTGCTAGATGATCACTTTGATTAGTACAGGAATTGGTTCCTGTGCTACTAGCTTAGGTTCGAACCTGCGGGGTCACACACATTAGAGGTTCCTATCTGATCTGATGGTTGATGAAGAATCCTAATGCTCATGGACTATGAGTCCATATGTCTGGGACTCTATGATCAAGAATCAGGATTCTTTGATCATGAGTTCCATACATTTTGGATACCGGGGTCAAGAGTCCCACTGGTTTGGGACTCTTCGATCAAGGTTTCATATTGATGGACTTTGATACCGATTGCCCATCAAATTTGGATTTAATATTTATGAGATGTTTAATTAGTAATTTAATCACTAATTAACTCAATTTGATTGGAGTAATTATTTTTGGATCAGTCAATTGAATTGGATTCAATTGGGTTTGACCTGATTAGGTTAAGTGTTGACCTAATCATCGAAGTGGTTTGGTCCCTGATTTGATCAGAGGTTGGCTTAGTCAATTTTTGATTTGATTAGAATTTTATTGATCTTAATTAAGTTTAATTATATTGAGTTTAATTTAGTCTAATTATTGCTTAACCTATTTTGATTAGGTTGGCTCAATTAGGTTCAAACCACCTTGACTTTTCTCCCTGCGCCACCTCACTTCTTCAGCACCCATTTGAATTCACGAGAAACAACTTCTCATGAATTTTCTCCCACACAGAAGGCATCTCATGCCCACACTTGTGTGCCAAATTTTGGATAAAACTTGATTTGTTAGCCATTCAAATTCAAAGGATGTTTGAATTTGAATGGATAACTTATCCCTTGCGCTTTCTTGCTTATCCATCTTGTGTGCCACTTATCATACACGAGAAAGAGTTTCTCATGAAATTTTCTATGCACAAAGAAGTGATGCCCCTTCTCTTCTCACACCCAGAGTAGATAGGGATGAGTTGATTTGCATTTGAATTCAAATTTGATTTGAATTCAAGTGTGCAACCACTTATCTTTATCCTCTCATGCGGATAAGACACGTCTTGCACTATTTTAAAAGAGAAAGAAATGTGGGGTGTGCCTAGAATTTTTTTGAGAGAAAGAAGGGGGTGTGAGGAAGCTTTTTATGTAAGGTGAAGGTCCAAAACCTTTCAAGAGAAAAGAAAAACAAAAAGAAATAAAAGTGGGCGCAGAGTTTTCTTGTATACCCTAAGGTTTTGGCTTAGGGTTCGAAAAGTGAGAACGTGAGCTACGAGTATCGTGAGCCTACCAAACTTTAG